>NC_035449.2:12083468-12306202 GCF_002127325.2 Helianthus annuus
CTGAATTGCTCTTCTTTTCCTCCCCTCCTTATTGGCATCCTTAGCAGCAGCAGCAGCTTTACCCTTTAACACCTCGCAGGTTCGAATGTCATGACCTTTGATATTGCAAACACTGCATGTCCGACTTCTCTTGCCTTTTAGACTAATAATTTTCTCTTTTTTTGATTTAATCCGCTTATGTGAACCGCGTCCTTTGTTTCTAATACCGGTTGGCACACGGACTGTAGGTGGAGCGTCAGTGTTTGGTTTCTCGTAACCAATTAACCTTGAATATCTATCAAACTTAGGGTCGATGGGCTTGGTTATGCGAAGTTCATCAACCATTTCTTTCATCTCCCTCATCCGATCCCTGACTATAAGTAGATGATCGAAATCTTTCATCAGGTTACCAATAAGATACTCTCCGGTCTGCATAATCTCATACGCAACCTCTTTGGCCTTTTTATGCGCATCATTATCGTCAACACTAATATCAAATGTATTATTAAGATCATTCGGTACCATGTCTTTAGTCCATCTTCTCATAACATACTTGTTGGGAATTTCCTTCACTTTGAACATCTTGAACACAAAATATATATGTTTGCACAACAATCCATATTGTTCAAACCTGCGACAAGTGCATGATGCAATTACACCCCCCCCCCTTCCTTGAAACAAACCTAAACAAAAAAAGAAAAAAAATAAAATAAAAAGGACACATGGTTAAGCAATAAACGCATATTAGCTGGTGTAGATATTATTACCTCTAATAAACCGTCGCCGTGAGCTTTCCAATCCCTCATACTTATCTTCAAAAAAGGTTCCTCAATTTTAGTCTCCATAGGAAGGCACTCGGACAGTGTTCCTTGTAACTCTGCCTATTGATCAGCAAAAATTGACCTGGTGTAAATTTTCATAGCATCATCCTCTAGAGTAGATTCAGAAAAGTTATCTGGGATTGTATGTCTAGATATATGGTCATTCTTCCGATGGTTGAATCTTTGAATGTCCATTGCACCATCAAAATGGTTAAAGAACTCAACAAGCGTAAGTTGAGAATTCGCCACTTGACAGAAAAAATGGTTTTCGCTCTCTGATCTAGAAGTGGTCCGCATAAGCCCAGACATAGGCTCATGACGATAGAACGCTGGGATCCACGAAGATCTCATGCCAAACATATCATCAATCCACTTATTCTCAGTTAGACCGAATTCAATCATTATCAGCTTCCAGTCTCCCTCAAACGTTTCTGGCGCAATCGAATCTGTCCATACAATGTCACACATACGTCTCTTAAACTCTTCGTTATTGCACAGCTCATGTCCGACCTATTAAAACAAAGAATTGGAACTTATTGAACAAGGGCAATGAAAAAAATGAGTAATGAACATAATAACGCATGATGATTTTTTTTTACTCTGGGCAAAAAAAATGAAATAAATATAATTATTACGCCAGTTCTAATAATAATCACGCAGATTGTATTTGAAACTAACCTTATCAGCAAGTTTCTTCATTATGTGCCACATACATAATCTGTGCCTACTCTTATCGAACACTGCTTCGATAGCTTGTTTCATCGCGGGATCCTGATCAGTGACAACCACCTTCGGCTGCTTACCAAATGAGTTGAAAAATGATTGTAAAAGCCACTTGTATGATTCAATGCTTTCGGATGCTAGCAACCCGGCTCCAAGCGTCACATTCCGACAGTGATTATCAATACCAGTAAAAGGTACAAAAACCATTTTATACCTTCAAAATGTGGATTGAAAAATGAATAAAAAAACAAGAAGATTATAAAAAAAATAACAGGAATAACATTGAAGTGATGACTAACTTATTGGTTTTAAATGTAGCATCAAACGATATGACATCTCCAAACTCAGCATAGTTACGTTTGCACAACCCATCGGCCCAAAACAGGCCAGTTAATCGTTTGTTTTCATCGACCGAATGAAAGAATGAATAATCAACCATAAACTGCTTTTTATCGGTCAACCTATTGATAACCATATCTGCATCATACTCGCCGATGTAGCTATGTATCCTAGCTCTAAAATTCTTGCAATCGTCTTTAGTTGCGCCTGCATTTTCAAACCCTCCGTATCTTTGTCTCATTATATTAAATGCTTTCACTGGCCCAAGATTCAATGTACCAAGCTCCCATATCATCTCTTCTTGTGTCTCAGAAAGATGTCTATAAGCTGGTAATAAATGCATATCTTTGGGGCACACGAATGAATGATTATGCGACTGAACAAACTTATCAACCTTATACAACACCCCATCCGTCGAACAAAGCTTAATTTGAGCTTTACAGCCGGTTCGAATAGTCGGTCTGTTCCTACGTTTATATGGCTTAGACAACTTCGAATAAGGATCATCAAATTCCTGTGGTTTATGCCCCTCCTTTGAACACACAAAATATTTAGACTTGATAATACCACCAACATGATGTTCACCTCCTTTTCGAGCGGAGAACCCTGCCTTCTTGGCATATGTCTGATAAAAAAACATATGCTTGCTCTACGAAAGTGAATTCCATTCCAATAACAGGAACACATGATGAAGCTACCTCTGGGATATACAATCTTTCATCTACACATTTTAAAAATGACAACAAAAAAAATTATAAGGATACATGGAAAGAACAAAAATCACGCAAATTGAAATAAAAAATAACAAAGTTACATGGAAAAAAAGGCATCAAAAATAAATAACGCATCCAACATAATAACGCTTCAAAAATCTAATACCGCACAAACAAAAAAAATCCAGTAAAGTATACTTCTCTTGAATTCAAACAAACAGGCGTGATTAAAAATACATTTAAGAAAACTAATAATTGTCAAAATGATGCAGATCAAAAACAACACATCATACAACGATAATCTGGTTGAATTGTGGAAAATTGAAACCATTTAATTTACAACTTACTATTCTGATCGTCTAAAAGAACGTTGTTGTCTGATGTCAGATTCCTATATGTCGGATTCCGATTTTGCTCTGCATCATCATGACCGGTATCGACCTCAGCATCTTCAAATTCGATATCATCTATGTTTCGAGCATTACTACTCTGTGGATCCATTACAAACAATAAGTGATGAAACCCTACTCGCCCACCAATAACCGCTAATTTGATAATTTGAAAACTGGAAATTAATCGAAACTGATACGGATCGTAATTACCGGGATGCTGGAGATAACGAACTCGCGTAATTTCCTTGTTCTTAGTAAATGTCTAAAATACCCTGTGTCAAGAATGAAAAATGTCTAATTTGCCCTTAATGATTAAATCTTAATTGCGATATAATCAAACAGATCTGACGGCCAGCATATTAGCGTACGTGAAGTATGATTAACCCTTTTGTACATTACACTTTCTCTCTCTCTCTATATATATATATATATATATATGTATGTATGTATGTATGTATGTATGTATGTATGTATGTATGTATGTATGTATGTATGTATGTATGTATGTATGTATGTATGTATGTATGTATGTATGTATGTATGTATGTATGTATGTATGTATGTATGTATGTATGTATGTATGTATGTATGTATGTATGTATGTATGTATGTATGTATGTATGTATGTATGTATGTATGTATGTATGTATGTATGTATGTATGTATGTATGTATGTATGTATGTATGTATGTATAGGTGTGTGTGTGGGAGTGAGGGACGTCGAGAACGGCTTCCAGCGGCCGGAGATGACGGGCTTGGCCCCTCGCCGGAGCAAGGGGGTGGGGTGACTGGGGCGGCGAGATGGGGACGGGCATGGGGACGGCCCCATACCCGGCCACCAGTCTTAGTTAACGCTTCCACTATATCTTTTGCACTCTATCAACATAAAATGAAATCTAAGAGGTGGTGATAAGTAAGTTTATAACCTTAGTTCAAGAACTAGAAAGTTAAGTGATTTTGGCGGGAAAGCAATGAGTTCATCGGCGGTAGAGACAGAGTCACCGGATCTGGTTTGCGAGCTCGATAATGTTCAAGGCATGGTCGACGCTCTCACCTCAGTTCGATGGAAACGCCATCAGGTTCTTTTCGCTTTTCAGAAATCTGTAAAAAATAAGTACAGCGAAAACCTAGGGTTTTAGTAGTCCCGAATTTAATCGAGAAACCAATGGTTTCTTGTGTAGAGATTTGTGTTAATTGATAGATTCTGTTGTTGAATTAGGATGCAGTTTTGGAATTAAGTGAGCATGGAATCGTTTTGATCGTTGAGGATACTGGTTGTCTTCAAGCAAAGGTTTATCTACAACGAGAGGTATACACACCAATTTTAGCTTATCGCGCTTTAATAGTGTAATTCGAGTGAGCACGATGTAAATTTTATCTACCTCTCGATATAAATTTTGAGCAGATAAAAATACTAAACAATGACTAAAGTCGACAGTCAGTCGACACGATAGACATTTGTTTATTTGGTCTATTTTTGTAGCTTTTTGTTCGATATGAGTATAGTGCACATGGGCGACCTAGATTTGGAGTAAGTTTGGGACTGTTTGTGGATTGCCTCAACACATTCTGTATTCCTGGACATTCTGGCCCAATCGAGTTCCAGTATCCCGGCCCGGATATGCAGCTTCTTCTCAAGTATGTTTTGATCTCTCTTTCAAGTAGCATAGTTTATTTTATGTTTCCGTCATCTTAAGATGTTACTATTCCTATAGTTTATTTAACTGGATTGACATTAGCAGCCAGCCACACCCATTCATCAAGAAATGCTTATAGGTTCATTTGGGTCTAGTAATTTATACAGTAGGTCAGTTTAGCTCTACACAAATTGTACAACGGGTTAGGTTGGGTCACTATCATAAAACTCGCTAACTTAAAACGGGTCCAAATGAGTGAGCACCGTCCGCCACCATTGTGTGTAACCAGTTAACCACCACCTGCTAGTCAGCCCACCGGCATCGCTGCGTGCAATGTAGTAATGTTTGTTTCAAAATAATTGCTAGCTTATTTCTAAAGCGTATTATAGCACGATGAGACAATGTATTATAGTTAAACATGTGACAAGGAAGAAATGAGCGAGAAGAGTTTAAAAACCTAGGCTCAAAATGTTGCTGCTTGTTTATGTTACAACTTTCATGCATCCGAGCGTAATATTTTATAGTTTTTTCTTTTGTTAGATCTACTGATTCATTAAGTAGTTGTACTTATGCGGAGATCAGAACTAGGATCCCCGACACTATTTCATGGGACTACAATTTTGAACCTGCAGGAAGCACCCCCATCAGTTTTACCGTTAAGGTACCTATTTTCCCTTTACAACTGATAACATACGTCGTTTTCTTTTAACCTCAAAGTTGTATACAATGTTGACTTGTGTTGGCTTTTTTTTTTTTTTTTTTTTTTTGAAGTCATCAGCCTTAAAAGAAGCTATTGATGATCTTGAATGGCCAGGATCAAGCATCCAAATAACCCTGCAACCAACTCCTCCATCCGTTACTTTTAAAGGGGAAGGCCATGGGGACTTGCAGATCGACTTCATGTATTATGCAAACATGGATCTCCTAACCGCGTTTAACTGTGATCAAGTTGTTTCTCACAGGCATGTATTGTATTTATAGTTAACGTTTGTTTTAAACGTTACTAATTTATTGACAATGCAGGTACAAGTACAAGTTTCTTCGTGCAACAACTTCCAACATACCGAGCAGTGTTATCAAAGACAACAGAGGAAGCAAACTGACAATTGGGAGAGGCGGGATGTTAAAAGTTCAACATCTTGTGTCGGTTGCAAAGCCGTCTAATTCTCACCAGCATATTGATTCTGTTGGCCAGCCGCCCAGCCGCATTGCTTACATTGAGTTCTTCGTGAAGCCACAAGTAGATGAAGAAAACGCGTATGATTCGTAGGATACTGATATTTGTTTACCGATGGGTGTGTGGTAATGTTTATTCCAAAACATGAATGACAACTTTTCTTTAATTTGGTTATCTTGTTAATCAATAGGAAATTAATCAAATATTATAATAAATCATGTGATCCAATAGTACTAATGTAATGTAACGAACCTTCACTCGACCCTTGTTTCGCACTTTCACCTTGGAGTATCAAAGCTAGATTAACAAATAACAAACAACAAACAACACAAAATCTAGAAAACAAAAGAATGAATCGGTGAACTTCTTTATCGCTATCCGACTGTGTGTTGTTTGCAACCTTTTGGACCAAAGTGTTGTGAGCCGCGCCTAACAATCTTTCTACACAAGTAACAGTAGTGGCTTTGACAAGCCCAGCAAAATATGTGATTGTTGTTCCCAACCTGACCGGCCACAAAACAAACATCGTTAACTTCCCGAGAACTATAATCACTAAACAATGTTTTTGAATGTTGACTGACCTTCACATTGATTTGACCACATTGAGGGCATGTATGACCATGATCACCAAACAGCTGAACTTGAACCTGGCCTAATACTTGTCGATGGTTCATCCGTTCCTCCCAGTTTCGAATATCTTCTTGTGGAAAAAGTTCACAAGCTCCATCCCTTCAACAAAGATCAAGAGATTCGTTACTTCACTGCTAAAGTTTGATCACCCGATCCACACACATGATTGTGAAAATGAAAAGGCAGATAAGCTAAGAGATTACCTGAAATGATCATATCCGTCTATGACCTTGTTACAACGATAGCAAAAGTACTTGCCACAATTTTGACAGACCATTTTATTACAACCTTCGGTTTTAGAAATGGCCATTTTACAAGAGGGGCATTGTTTTGCATCACGAAGGATCTCTCTCACACTAAGAAGCTCATGTATCATTTCTTGTTCACGTTGCCTTTGTTTATCTTTCATTTGAGTTGACGATTGTCTCGCCTGCACCAACCAAAACACGATGACATTTATCCCAAAACATGGTCGAAAAGGGTGGGTGAACCAACATGTAAAAATGGGTTAATATTAAAACAGTTCGGGTTAGGATAACCCAAAACAGAATTTTTTTTTACCCGTAAGAGATTAAAACATAACCCTGAAGCAATCTATTCACGATTACGTGAAGACCCTTTTTTTCTAATCCACATATAAATTGCAATCAAGCACAATCTGGTAATGCACTTCTGGCCATTTGCATTTCACATAAATACAACAACAATTTATTTTATTTTTCATCTTAATATCGATTCATGTAAAGTATAGGGGAAAGTTCTTGTACAAATAATCTTAACATACTAAACATACAAATTGAAGGAAAACTCAAAAAGACAAGGTGGCATTTTTGTAATTATCAATAACTATCAAAGTTGCTCTACAAATATACCTAAAACCTAACCCCCCCCCCCCCCCCCCCCCCCCCCGCTAAAATGCTAAAAACTAAACCCCCAAAAAACCTAAAAAACCAAAAAAAAAAACACAAAGTTATTTTATTTTATTTTTTTAACATTTTTTATTAAAAAATCGCTACTTTTAGTAGCAGCAAAAAAAAAAAAAAATTTTTTTTGCTAACAGTGTTTTTTTAGGTATTTTTGATTGAGTTCACATTTGTATAGTAACTTTGATAGTTGGTGGTAATTACAAAAATGCCACCTTGTGTTTTTGAGTTTTCCTTCAATTTGTATGTTTAGTATGTTAAGATTATTTGTATTTGATCTTTTGCCGTAAAGTATATCGTAAAGTTACCTGCAGTATACTGAGCTTCATTTCTGGTGTAAGACACATGATGCCAACATGGCGTTTTTCCCTGCAAAGTGTGCAAAAACTAAAGAAGCATTTCGAGCATTGAGCATCTTGGTCTTCATCTTCTATGCACGGTGTTTCACATCTTGGACAATAGACCACATCGGACATTGACTCGAGTGTCTTTTGTAATGTAAGTGATTCCCATTTTTCAAAATCTTCGTCGCCAAGTAATCGCTTCAAAAGACCGGGTGGAATCACGCCCCCGCATTTTGGAATGGGGCAAGAAAGCTTATTCACGGTACCGTCTTGTATATGAACATCTGTGTAGGTTTTCATGCATTTCTCACAGAAGAAATGCTGACATGGCAATCTTATAAATTCAGCACCTGTGAATAAAACCAATTCAGCATAGTAATCAGACACAGAATTTGAACTCGTAGTATTGTTGAGAGTAGTTTATTGTAGGGGTGAGCAGAAAACCGAAATAACTGAACCGTAACCGAAATAACCGAAATGAAACAAATACTGACAGTTTAGTTTTTGGATTTTTAATAACTGAAAGAAACCAAACCGAACCAGTAGGTTACAATAGTAGGCCTAGTCCATATATTTTTATGTTTAAGTTTAAGTTGTTTAAGTGTTTAACCCATGCTAGTAGGAATTATTAATTTTATTCTTGAATGTTAAGTATTTATAATAAAAACATTAACATGTATATTTATAATTGAAATGATTTATCTATTATTGCCTGCAAGAAATAACAAAATTTAATATAAAAATTAAATGATCTTCAAAGTATTATAAAATAAAATGTCTTGATAAATACTTTGGAGAAACATAAAATGATTAGAAGCAGGGGCGGACCCACATTGGTGCCACCGGGGTCCCCGGACCCCAATCTTTTTAAAAAAAATAGTAGATTCGGTATATTAAATTGTATATGGACCCCATAAATATAATTAGGTGGACACCATAGAAATAAAAAGAAAGCTGGTGTAGTGGTAAATCTCCCTCTTTTCCACCAAAAGGTCATGGGTTCAATCCTTTATAAGCCCATTTTTCTTATTTTTTTTTAAAATCTAGTTCAAACCTCACTTTAACTCGACCCGAACGAGGACCGACCCGAAAATGGACCCCATTGAAATAAAATTCTGGGTCCGCCACTGATTAGAAGGTTAGGTTTATGTGAACAATATTAATTAAAAAGATTAAATATAATAACTGAAATGTAAACATCTAAGAAAGATTCTTAAATTTTGGATTATACTTTTAGTTTTTTGAATCTTACGTAATTATGTTTAAAAAACCGAACCGAATCATCGCTAAAACCGAAAAAACCGAACAGTTTTCAAAAACTGAAAACCGAACATTTCGGTTACGGTTCTACCATAAAACCGAACCGTGCACACCCCTAGTTTATTGTTAGTTATTTCCTATATATGCAACTGTAAAATAATCTCTGAATTTTCATATAGAAGATCGAAAATTACCTGCAAATTCACCAAAGCAGATGCAACATTCTTGCAAGGTCTTGAGAAAATTTTCAAGCCGCTGTTCTTCATTATAACTCTTCAACGACGGAACATCAACATCAGGGGAGACACATCCCGAAAGTGCACGCGGGTCCCCTTGGTGTTTCACACCGTACGGGCCAAGAACTATTTCTTTATCAAATCCAAGAAAAGAAATAGCAGAACTATGCAACCATTCAGCCCACGAGTATATAACTTCTTGCCCCTGTTGTTCATTCCATATCGAATCCAACATTGAACACAAACTTGAAATTTTTGAAGTATCCAGCCATTGTACAGAGATTGTAAAATACGGAGGGAGATGCGTTGGGTATGATTTGGGTAACACACAAGTCAAAATTATCGGTGGGGTATATTTGACTTCAAAGGAGTATGAAAAACCTTCTGAATTATTGGTATCCGTAGAGGAATTTAGCTTTGTCGAGATGGTTAGTTCTTCAGGAGTTTCAATGTGGATATGAATCTGCAAATGAATATATGATCAATGTCGCTTAGCGTCACGATATTTCATGCTAAATTTAATCAATATCACCCATAGTTGTCAATAGTGAATAGTGGACCATGGCGACAGTCTACCTATATCAGTGGCGGAACTTGAGATTTCTGACCGAGGGGTCGGAAACGTATATACCCAAAAATTTCTATAAAACGGGGGGTCGAAAACGTATATACCCAAAAAAAAATTATACAAAAACTACATACTCTCAGCTACTGAGCATACTCTCCACTACTGAGCGAAAAGTTCGGGGGGTCGCCCGCCCGCCCATGACCTATATGCTACGTAACAATAGCAGCGCGTGCTATTTCATGTTTAACGATAAAGGGGTAGAAAAAAAAACTATCTATAACACACCAATTATGTATAAAGGTGCTAAAAATACGTTAACATAGCTCAAATTCGCTATCACTAATCATCTACACATATAAAAAAAAATTCTGCTATTTATCGCTATAGGGTCTGTAGCGACCCTTCACCTATACGCTATGCTATTCGCTATAGCTGGCACTACGAGCGCTATTGACAACTACGATATCACCTACAATACCTGAAAAGATCGCAGTCCATTATGGTTGTCAAGAATAAACATGTTCTCTCCGTAAATGGATTCCATAGCCAATACCTGCAATCAATCATCAATAATCTTATAATTCAAAATTTGAAAAAGTAAAATCTATATAAACGTGTTAAAACTGGTTTAACTTGTGACACAAAATTCAGAAAACACGTATGAGATATGACGATTAATCTTACACAACATATTGTAAGATTAAATATATAACTATAAGTATTTAAACATGTAGCCATTAAAATCATTTATATTATATAGATCAAAATATAATTATAACCTTTTAATATATTAGTTGGTAATTATAACTAATAAGGTTTCCCCTTGGGTGTATTTAAGGAGATGACTAGAGAGAGTTTTATATGAGACACTAATCATAACATCACACAAGTTTCGACCTCCTCCCTCTCCACTAATCACGGATTCATAACCCTCTGAATTCGGTAATCACCGTCAATAACATACATCCTAAACGGGAACCAGATCAAGCTGACTATCACGTCTTAAATCAATGTCCACATCAATCACTGGATTATCTGCTGGCCTGAATGCTGTAACAGGTATTATTTACATGTTTTCCTTTACATATTAACAGAACTGATCAACACATACAACTTACAGAATCAATACACTTAAATGTTACACTAACACAAACCAATTAACCAACAAAAAATCATACACACAAACTTACCTCATCCTCTTGCAACTGATCATTTTGTCTAATTAACTCCTCCGACAAATCCGGTTCTTCACCAAACAACCTCAACTTTTCTAATCTTTTCACAACATCACCCTCATCTTCTTCTTCTTCTTCAGCAACATCATCCTTATTTCCATCAAATTCCCCACTCAATTCCACCTTCTTCTCATCCTTTTCTGCTATTTCTTTATCCTCTTGATTCTGGTCAAAATTGAATGAACCCAGATCATGTTTCTTGACATATGTTGACACCCACCTGGGATTTGTAGAGGCTGAAGATGTGGAAGGCTGCGTTGAAGATCCAGGACCGGATTGAATTTGTTGATGATCATAAGCAGGTTTCAATCTCCAGTTTTCGTCGGTGTTTTTTTGGTGTGATTTTCCTCTTCTGCCGCCTCTTTTCATCGTTGAGTGGCAGTCGTTTGTTTGTTGGCTCAGGCGCAGTTTCCGGTTGGTATTTATGAGATCCGAAACGGCCCATTACTGAGTCTGGTGATGGGCTTTCTGGTCCTCGTTTTGGGCTTTTTGTTAGAATTATACATCTTTTGTGGGTTGGATTTTATTCTTATGGTGCACAAAGCAACCAGGTATTTTTAGTAACCGGTTCTGGTTTATAGAAGTGGTTTGGGTTTCTCAGGGTTGGAACCAGTTATTGTTATAACTGGTTTGGTTTCGGTTCCGGTTGTTTGACCAAAATACCATACCTTGTGTGGCCGGTCTCAGGTAGGGTTCGGTTCGGGTTCAGGTAGGGTTCGGTTCGGGTTCTTAAGAACCTGGGAATTAAAATACCCTATTTTCGAGTTTTTCTATACTCTATTTCCAAGTTCTTAGTACCATTTTTTCAGTTTTTTTATATATTTTATTCCGTTTTTATTACCATATTTTCCCGTATTATTATTATTATTATTATTATTATTATTATTATTATTATTATTATTATTATTAAATATGCGTTGTATAATGTAAACAAAAAATAAAATAAACGCACTAACATAAATTTAAAAGATAAATATTAGAATCATGTATCGGATATAACTGGGTATAATCATTTTTGGTTCTTGTCCGGTTTCGGGTATTAATTGGGTTGATCTGTTCCGGTTCCAGGTATTGAGATCAAAAGGCATACCCTATCTATACCCTACGGATAAAGTCGGTTTTGATTTCGAGTATAAAATACCTGGGTATTGAAACCGGTTTCAGGTATGGTCTTTTTTTGCACCTATAATATGGACTATGGTTGTTGACAGCTGTTTCATAATTATGGATTTCCTTAATTAATCATCTCATATTATAATTTTCTTATTAGAAAAGCCAAGATCTTTAATAATCGCATTGAATAACATCTTTTATATGAATTTAAAACATATAAAAATGATTTACGTATTAAATTTTCTTTTATAAGGGTTATAATTAACAAACCTACGAATATTTCAATTTTTTTATGTGGAGGTTGAGTTTATTTATCACATCTTTTTAATTATTTTGTTTAAACAACTAAATGAATAGAAGGAAAAAAGAAGCAATTTGCCCTCTTGTACTTTCATGACATAACTTAAAGATGGTCTTCCAATCTAGGGAACACCCATGCAACATGTTTAAAAGATAATGACTAGAGGTGTAAAAATCCGGTTTGGATGCCAAACCAACTCCTAACCTGCCCCGGCAACATATGAAAAATTGGTTTGACCCAAAGCGGTGCCAACTCAACCTGACCCACAAGTTTGTATACCGGGTCGATAATTCATCAGCAAAACCGGTTTGGATCCAGACCAGTGCCAACTCGACCCCAATTCATATAGATAGGATTCAATTATTTTCCTATAAAATTAGTTTATGACCCGAACGACTTTGATCAACCCGAACCAGTTTGGCATAAAAAAGCGAAATGTACACCATTTAATCATTTTAAGTTTAAGAATTACATTGATAGTCCCTATTATCAATGTAAAATTTAAACTTGTGGGTATTAAATCAGTAATTTCATATAAGCCATTGGCCATATAAATCATTCATATGATTTACTAAAAAAATAATACTAGACTAGCTCTAGAGTCTTGAACATAATATCGAATTTTTTGTTATGAGCTTACGTTAGCTTGAAACCCCTAACTTATTCATGGTAAATATTCCCTTTTCATACCATTAGACCAACACTATCCAACCGTGTTTTGTTTGCAACCCTTTGGACCGAAATGTCGTGAGCCACGCTTAACAATCTTTCTACACAAATAACAGTAGCGTCCAAGACATGCCCAACAAAACATGTGATTTTCGTTTCCAACCTGACCACAAAACAAGCATCATTAACTTCTCCAAATTAATCATATAATCTCTAAACAAATAACAGAAGATGTTTTATTGACTCACCTTCACATTGATTTCACCACATCGAGGGCACGGATGACCATGATCACCAAACAAATGAGCATGGATTTCGCCTAATTCTTGTCGTGGGTTCACGTGTTCCTCCCATTTTTGTATTTCTTCTTGCGGAAAAAGTTCACAAGCTCCATCCCTTCAACAAATGATTAGTAAAATGATGGATTAGTTCAAGCTCAAAGTTTGTTGTTTTTAAGAAAAAAAAACAAAGGCAAGATTACCTGAAATGATCATATCCATCGACGGCCTTGTTACAACGATAGCAGAAGTACTTGCAACAATTTTGACAGAACATTTTATTACAACCTTCGGTTTTTGAAATTGCCATTTTACAAGAGGGGCATTGTTTTGCATCGCGAAGTATCGCTCTCACACTAAGAAGCTCGTGTATCATGCCTTGTTCATGCTGCCTTTGTTTACCTTTAATTTTACTTGACGTTTGTCTCGCCTGCACCAGCATAGTTTAAACATGATCATACATACATATTATGTTAAGGGTCACGTTATTCTACAAAATCTTCTAATTGTAAAAAGTGTAAGAAGGATTTATAGAGTGACAAGTGTCCAATAACCTAAAACTAAACCCACTACATTACCACAAAAAACCTAAACACCCACCCCCACCCCACCCCACCACCACCCAAAAACCTAACCCCCCCCCCCCCCATCCCCCTCCCCCGGCAAAAAAAAAAAAAAACTATACCTCACCCAAAAAACCCCCAAAAAACCTAACCCCCCCACCCACCCCAACCATTGGGTGTCAGCCCAATGGCCACCAGCCCGCATTCTAACCCGGAGGTGGCGGGTTCGAGTCTTGCTCGTTACCAATGCCCTTACGGTAGCGGATTTACCCCAGACTTAGGCTTGCTGGGTGGCGGTCTGCGAGGTGGGATCACTTCGGCGGTTGGAAGGACCGTGGAATATCCCCCCCCCCCCCCCCCACCCCACCCCCAAAAACCTAAAAAAACCTAACCCATATGTTAAAGTAAGTAAATCATCAATTCATAATGTTACCTGCAATATGTGGAGCCTCATTTCAGGCGTAGAACACTTGACGCCAACATGGCGTCTTTCCATGCAAATTGTGCAGAAACTAAAGAAGCATCTAGTGCATTGAGCATCATCATCGTCTTCTTCTTCGATGCATGGTGTTTCACATCTTGGACAATAGACCACATCAGCCATTGATTCCAGTGTCTTTTGTAATGTAAGTGATTCCCATTTTTCAAATTCTTCATCACCAAGTAATCCCTTCAAAAGTCCCGGTGGAATCATGCCACCGCATTTTGTAGTGGGGCAACAAAGCTTATTCACCGTACCATCTCGTACAAGAACATCCGCGTAAGTTTTCATGCATTTTTCGCAGAAGAAATGCTGACATGGCAATCTTATAAATTCAGTACCTAAATAAAAGCAATTCAACATAGTAAGAAAATATACAAAAAAAATAGAGTAAAATGTCATTTCGTCCCTCAGGTTTGGCCAGTTTTGCAACTTTCGTCCAAAAGTTTGTTTTTCCGCATCTGGATCCAAAAGGTTTGAAATCTTGCCATTTTCATCCAGCTCGTTAATTTCATCCATTTTTCTCAGTTAAGTTAGGGGTATTTCCGTCATTTTTGTTAACTTAAAGGGTAATTCGGTCTTTTTTACTTTATGTACAAGTTTTCAAAATACCCTTGCTAAACAAAAAAAAAAAAACAAATCCTTGAAAGAATTAGACCTAAAAAAACGGCCTCGGTTATGGCTTGTGAAGGGTACTCTCTGATCGAGGTTCTCGGCATTGAAAAATCTTGGGGAACCTGCGTGTTGCAGCGGGGTCAACGCCATAACATGCGAAAATGATGATTTTGAGATATGGTTTATATGAGGATTCTGACTTCCGCGTAAAACGAAGCAAGGTGTCAATGGATCAGTGGAGAAACCAAAACGCATAAACATAGTATTAATTCATATCACAATACAAATATTTTTGCCAAATAGGTAAAAAGACGAAAATACCCTAACAAGGAAAAATGAATGGAGTTAATGAGCCGGATGAAAATGGCAAGATTTTAAACCTTTTGGATCCAGATGCAAAAAAACAAACCTTTGGACGAAAGTCGCAAAACTGGCCAAACCTCAAGGACGAAAATGACATTTTACTCAAAAAATGATTTTAAGCTGTGTTAAGCATGATGTAGTTTAATATGAAATTACCTGCAAATTCACCAAAGCAGATGCAACATTCTTGCAAGGTGTTAACAAAATTTTCAAGCCGTTTTTCTTCGTCATAAATCTTCAACGAAGGAACATCAACATCAGCCGAGACGCATCCGGAAAGTGCACGCTGGTCCCCTTGGCGTGTCACACCGTACGGGCCAAGAACTATTTCTTTATCAAATCCAAGAAAAGAAATAGCAGAAGTATGCAACCATTCAGCCCACGAGTAAATAACTTCTTTACCGTATTGCTCTTCCCATATAGAATCCAACATTGAACACAAGCTAGAAATTCTCGACGCATTTAACCATTGTACAGAAATAATGAAATATGGAGGGAGATGTGTTGGGTATGATTCGGGTAACACACAAGTCAAAATTATCGGTGGAATATATTTGACGTCGAAGGAACCTTCTGAACTATTTGTATCTGTATCTATATTTTGGGTTGTGGAGACGGTTAACTGTTCAGGAGTATCAATGTAGATATGAATCTGCATTACGACATATGAATATGTTGTTCGTATCACAATATCGCATGCTAAATAGAATCAATATGGCCTAAAAATCATTACAGTACCTGGAAAGATCGCAGTCCATTCGGGTTGTCAAGAATATTAAAGTTCTCTCCATGAATGGATTCCATAGCCAGTACCTACAATCATTTGATAATCTTTTAAGCTAAAAACTAAAAAAAAAAATTAAGCTGTTGAAACTGGTTTGATTTGTGACTCAGAGTTCAGAAAATACATCCTTAAGAAGATTATGCAACATACATGTATTTACACACATACAACATAAGATCAACAACATTAACCCGTTTGATTAATTTGATTTTTCACTTCTAATTCAAAAGTTTCAATCTTTTGCAATTTAACCCATTTGATTTTTTTACTTTTAACCCAAAGCTTTTCATCTTCTACAATTTAACCTCAACACTTTTTTACTTTCAACTTTGGTCCCTTATACTTTTCATCTTTCGCAAGTTTTTCGTTTAACGTTTTGTTTTAAATTTCCGAGTTAACACGCTGCAACATGGGGTTCAACGTTTTTCATCTATTTTTTTCCGTTTGACAGACCCGTCGCCGCGCGTCTATTTTTCCCGTTTGATAGGTCCGTCGCTACGCGCGGATCAAAGATCGACTCAGTTATTCTTTTCTAGGTTGTAAGAAACATTTGTTGTCATCTGATATGATATATAACTAACGAATCCCCTGCGCGGGTGGTAATTCTAGTTACACTAATTATTGAAAACTCATATAAACTTACCTCATCCTCTTGCAATTGATCATTATTTTTAACTATTTCGTCCGATAAATCCGGTTCTTGACCAAACAATCTCAACTTTTCTATCCTTGTTACAACATCATCATCATTATTTGCATCAAATCCCACACTCGATTCCTCATGTTCATCCTCTTGTTTCGACTGTTGATAATTCTTCACAGAATGAGAACCAGAACCACCATTCATGCGGTTTCGAGGTGATCTAGGCATGAACTCTGAGATGGCTGAAGATGTTGAAGGCTGCATTGATTGACTTTGTTGATGAATGTTGTGCTCGTTAATGTTTCTTTCAACAGATTTTCTCATAGTCGAAGCTTTGAAGGAGGTTAATATATATCAATTATTATAAGATCTTCTTAATTAAACACTTGATATGATATGATTTTCTTGTTAAAAAAGTTAATATTTCTTTAGATGAATTTAAATACATATAAGATCGGTTTTACATAATACAACATTATTCACATGGCTAAAATTAGATGGCTTGTAGAAAAAGCAAGGCCGGCCAAGGGCCATTCAAGTGTAGCACGGGCTTTGGGCCTCCAAAATTTTAAGACCTCCTCTAAATATATATATCTTCTTTATTAATAAACAAAAATCATTTTTGGACACGTGTCACTTTATGATGTTTTCTCATTTTTTTTCATTTATCTCTTATATTAAATAATAATAATTTTAAACAAAATATTAAATAAGAATAAATATTTAGATAAGGATAAACGTTTGTTTTTATTATGATCATATTAAATATTAATAATAATAAAAAATTTTAGAAAAATAGATAAGAATATAAACATTTATTTTTATTATAATCAAGTAAATAATAATAATAATTTGAAACCAAAACAAGTTTATACTTCATTCAAAGAGAATTAAATTCTTGATTTTATGGTATAATTCAAAAAAGATAATAATATAGAAAAAAAAACATACGAAAAGGAGGAGGAACATAACTACAGTGATAAACCCTCGGTTCTGATTTTGATTCAGTGTTGATAATCATGGAACAACCCAACATTATAGTCATTAAAACTAAAAAATATCAACTAAAAAAATATGCTCCTAAGATTCAAACCAACATCTGTATAGAGAAAAGTTAGGATTTTTACCACTACAATACAACGCTACTAATGTTAAGTGTCTTGAAATTAAATATTAAATATCCATATTAAATTTATATATACTAGGTTAGAACCCCGTGTATTACACGGGTTGCATAAATTTAATTTTATTTGATAAATAATGAAAAAGATGTATCTTTTATAACATGCGAAATTGTATTTCATGCTTTTCATAACATGCGATTTGTTTAAATAATAACATGCGAAATCAATTGTCTAACATGCGAAATTAATTGTATAACATGCTAAATTGTATAATATGCTACCTTGTATAACATGCTAAATTGTATAACATGCTAAACTGTATAATATGTTACATTGTATAACATGCTAAATTGAATAACATGAGACATTATAAACATGTGAAATTGTATAACATGCGACATTATAAACATGTGAAATTGTATAACATGCTAAATTGTATTTCATGCTTTTCGTAACATGTGTTTGTTTAACTAATAACATCCGAAATTAATTTCTATTGGAATGCTCACTGACGAATCCAACGTCTTCAAAATCAACATCTGTGTTTCGTCCGGTATTGCTCTATGGATCCACTGAAAACAACAATCGATTAAACTGATACGATTCATAATTACCGGGGATAGTGGTGTAACGAACTCGTGATCAGCTTATTGAAGGAATTGTTTAATTTCCCTATCCTGGTTGAATGGATTGTCTAATATACCCTTATGTAGGAAAACTGAATCAGGGACACGTGTAGGGCTATTATGATCTCGTACGTAATGTATGAGTAGGGGATTTATATTCTACCCTTCCTCTCTCTCTCTCTCTCTCTCTCTCTCTCTCTATATATATATATATATATATATATATATATATATATATAATGTAAGTATCTACAGAAAAGCCACTTTAATTTAGAAAACCCCGAAAACTCAAAGCTCCCGATGTTTTTTTTTCTTGAAAAAATTTACACATGTTATATACATGTTTTTAAGGGTTTTGGGCAAAAAAAATCAAAAAAGCGCCGAGTAGATATTTAAAAAAAAATAAACAAGTTTTGGTGTAACACATGTTACAAATATGTCAGATGAATGTAACATGTGTTACACCAAAACTTGTTTATTTTTTTTTTTAATATCTACTCGGCGCTTTTTTGATTTTTTTTGCCCAAAACCCTTAAAAACATGTATATAACATGTGTAAATTTTTTCAAGATAAAAAAACATCGGGAGCTTTGAGTTTCCCGGGTTTTCTAAATTAAAGTGGGTTTTTTATACATCCTTCCCATATATATATATATATATATATATATATATATATATATATAGAGAGAGAGAGAGAGAGAGAGAGAGAGAAAACTCACTTGAGTTAAGAAAATCTTATGTAACAAACTTTTTTTTCTAAAAAAATTAGGGAATGTAAGTTACATGTTATCGAACGTTTTGTAACAAAAAAAAAAAAAAAAAACAATTTTTGGAAAAAAGCCCTAATTTTTATTCCGCTTTAGGCCTCCAAATAGTTTGAGCCGGCCTTGAGAAAAAGGTAACGTGACTTGTTATAACTTATAAGATTTTACATTCATTTTATTTAAATTCTTGTTAAAAGAATGGTAACATTCATATTACAATTTAATACTTATAAGATTTTGATTTATATTGTGTCACATTTTTAATATATGTTTGTTGTTTGTTTTGTGAGAGCTGGTAGTGTTTTGGGCTTGTTGCTGTGATTGAGCCGGATTGAAGACTATTGGTGTTGGGCTTACAGGCTGGATATATAGCTGAGGAGCTGGGCTTTGCTGATGGGCTAGATTGAAGGCCTGGTTATATCCGGGTTAATACGGGTTTGGAGCAACTCATCCGGAGGCTCTATAAAAGGCCATAACCCGGGTTCATACACACAATTGGTCAAAATATCTCTCAGATCTTGTTTCTTTCTCTCTCTTGGCGATTAGGGTTTGTAGTTCAGATTCACCTTGAATCTGAACGTAGTTGAACGAAAAATTTGGATCATTGACAGACCACTGGAGTATCACCATGTCACTAACGGATCGGAACCACCCGATCATATCCATCTCCACTAGACAACAATACCTACACCAATGTAGAGAAAACCCAAGAAATTACGATTCCATGTTTTTGACAATTCTTCAGTTAATTAATTAATAAATACCATTAATTACATTACATTCCTTCTCTTCCCTTTTGGCTTCCTTAAATCTCATATCACCAAACTTGATCTCCACCCCTTTCAACCTAGGTCCGCCACCCTACGCCACCTCCGTCATTAACACTTGACAATAACTACTACTCCTAAGACTATCTCCAATGAGCCCTTGGAGAACAAGCCCTTAGAAACCCTTGTCATTGGAGCTCATCCATCTCAATAAGCCCTTAGGTTGGATGCCCTTACACAAGGGCATGGCTTTGTCTCGGTTCATGCGATATGGTGGGTCCAAAGTGAAAAAAGAAAAGCTTTATTTAAATATTGTGTGTAATGGGTATGTGATGAGATGGAAATTAAGAAGGGTGAGGATATTTGTAGGGTTGGAGATGAAAGTGGGGCTTTTAAGGATTTGTAAGGATATTATGTGGCAGATGACGTGACAGCTAAGGGCGACTAAAGACACACTTAGCATTGGAGATATTCTATCGTATACTGCATGTATGGACGCACATGTCCAATATGGAGTTTTTAGTTTTCTCACAAAATTGAGTTATTTCACGATCTTTACCCTATATATGTACTGATGATATCCGTTTATGTATTTTTTTTATTTTACATATTAATAAATACTAGTAAATTAATTAAAATTCTAAAACTAATGAATAAAGTGAATAATAATAGTTTCGTCATTTTACTTAGATGAAGGAGCTTGGATAAAAACAAAAGAGAAAATAAATATAACACCACAAATTGATATTCATTTCTTTTACAAAAGTACATGGACCCCTTTTATGTAATTTATGCTAAATAAGTGCTACCTTATTTCTTCTAGATGACCATCACTCCCCCGGTGATTTATGTATTTACTCTAAATAATTAATTACCTACCCATCATTTTCTCAAACCTACAACATGCATTATTGGATTTATTTCTTTTCCAGGTGATTAATGCATGTGTATAGTTTGTTTCTGTTGGCAGCATTAGGCTGTAAACGAGCTGAGTTAAGCCGAGCTCAACCTAGCTCGAGCTCGGCTCGAACTGAATTCGAACTGGCTTAGCTCGAGCTCGAATTTCAAATCGAGCTGAGATTTGAGGCTCGAGCTCGACTCAATTAAAATTCGAGCTAGCTCGGCTCGGCTCGATCTAGCTCGAACTAACAAAGAACCGCAAAATTTACTACTTAAAAAGCCCTAAAAATGAATCCCTTCATAGACTAAGGGCCATAATTACAATTTAATTTAACCAAATGGCTAAATATGCAAGTATAAATAGTTAGCTCACTTTATACATTGTATTTACCTTCTTTTATAGGGGAGATACTCCCTTGATTTTTGTCTTCTGAGCGATGTGGGACAAAAAATTGAAGGATGTAAACCTTATCGAGCCGGCTCACGAGCTCACGAGCCAAGCCGAGCTGACTCGTTTACAACCAAGCCAATTTCGAGCCGAGCTTTTTTCGAACTTTTTTCGAGCGAGCTACGAGCCACGAGTTTTTTGAACACCCCTAGACAGCATGTGAATTTGTGTTGATTTTATGTATGTATCGTGTCCAATGTATGTCACATCTGTATTCAAGGGCGTAGCTTAGTTGAAGGTGGGGGGTGCACCCGCCCCCTAATGTTTCGGTTAGAAGTGTAAATTTTTTTTTTCGTTCGAAAAAATTAAAATTATATAGGATTGTCTCCCCCCCCCCCCCACCACCAATTATTTTGCCTAAATATTTATACAATATATAAATTGGGTCCCAAGACTTTCTGGGATATAATTTTTGGTCAAACCCCGTCACTGTCTGTATTTTAAAATTTTTGGTTTTTTGGGTCTGTATGTGGTTCTTTTGCTAGTTTCCCGCTAGTCCTTTGATATAATATCATTGTTAGCGTTCAAAAAAAAATTGTATTTTAAAATAAGTGGTGTTTTAAAACATTTGAAAGTTTCCGAAAAGTTATACTGAAGTAAGTCCGCCGGATTGAGAATCAAATGATCTGTTTTTACAGTTTGGCGCTTTAACGTATAGGTCTGTTTTGAAACGTGAAACCAGTTATGTAAACTGAACTGGATGTTTAACCTTTACATTTATGTGATATTTTCCCTTATTATTTATATATTTCTTTTCATGTTTTTGTATATGGAATATAATTAATAATTTTTTTCTTATTAAAGACTTAAGAATACAAACTCATGACTTTGAAAAAGAAAAAGGAACATCAATCAAACCGTCAAATCATAGCAAATAAACCGTTAAACCAGCTGGTTTGGCCAACCCATGAAGCTCGGTCGGTACGCTTTGTCGTTTCCTGAAACCACAATTATCATTTTCCATCCATAATTTTCGTTATTGTAGTTGTCTTGGTCAGTATTGTCGTGCAGATTAAAATGTACAAGTAGATGATGCATTAGTATTGGTTTATATTTTGTATGTTTGTGTATTTACTTTGGTGGGTGCACACAATTACATGAGTTAGTAGGTAGTAAATTGACATCAAACAAGCTCACTTGTTTTATCTAATTAGTTATATTTAAACTAGCAAGATGACCGCGTGATGCGGCAGGAGCGACACATTCCATTGTGATACTCGTTTTTTGTAGTTTTCTTATTCGTATAATATTTATTGTAGCATTATTGTGATAGATACACATCAAAAGCGAAGTAATCGGGTAATCAATTTCATTGTGCAGTGCAAGGTTCGGTCGGTTCGTTATTATCCTCAAGCTAAGCCAAAACCAAAGTTATCGGTTAGTCTATTTTATTACCCCAATCGGTTTTCGGTTAATCACTTCGGTTTATTCGGTTAGATTGACGGTTTTCGGTTTAGTTCATTTAATTTAAGTTAACAGCAAAAACTAAACTTTGGCTAAAATTTTTGCTTATAAATATATGAAATTGAGGCATAAATACATTAAATGAAAGTATAAATATTTGAAATGGAGATATAAAATATGAAATATATGAACTGGAGGTATAAAAGCTAGAATTATATGAAAATATGAATGGTTCGGTTCGGTTCAGCTAATTTTGGTTAAACGAGAGTACAAAAAAATGATAACCAGTTTTTGGTACAATCGGTCTTCAGTTAATTCAATTTTTGGTTGATTTTGGTTCGGTTTCGTCTATTTTCGGTTTGGTTTAGGTTAACAATTTAGTTATTGCTCACCGATAACCGGTTTTGGTTAATAACCGATAGGTGCGCGTGACGCGGCGAGAAACGCATACATTGCCACGGTGTGCATTGTTCGGTTGGTTAGATTATTATCCTCAACCGAAATCGAGGTCATTGATTAGTCTATTTTATTAACCAATTTGTTTTCAGTTAATCGGATTAGTATTACGGGTTTAATACTGGCCGAACTAAATCATTACTAAAACCGGTTTCTGTGTCATTTGTTTTTACTAATCACATATGTTGACTTTCTTATAGACGTAAGACCATACACATTCATAACCAACTCAACCCAACTTTTAATAAAAAAACTAATTTCTCTTTCTTTAATTTACACAACCCAACCTTTCATACCCATTAACAACACAACCTAAACCAACTTTTATAAATAAGTATTTATTTTATATTAAAAATGTGTTTTTTTAACAAAATCTGTTTTTAATAAAATTTATATAGGAATGTTCACAAAATTATTTTAAGAAATACTGTGTATTTAGTTTTTCTTATAAGATTAATTATAAAAAGTTATTTGAGTAATTAAATTGATGTGGGTAATTAGTAGTAAATAAAAAAGGTGCACCAACCATGTTTGGACAAGTGGATATGGTTTTGGGTCATGACCTAGGTTGCTCCAACAACCTGGTCGTTGGATTCATTTTCTTTTTTCTTTTTTTTAATTTTAGTACAACCAATAATAGTTTAACAAGTGGCAACCTAAATACACAAAGGTCACTAATGGGGATAGACTAAGAGCATCTCCAATAAGAGATGTTTTTTCATATTTTTTCTAATGCCAAGGTGGCACTTGCCCAACCAATCCCCATCTTTCTCTCACTTGCCCCTCTCACAAACACATTTCTTCTCTCTCTCCTCTCTTCTCTCTCCTCTCTCCTCTCTACACTCACATAATTTTTCTCTCTCCATTTTTTCTCATTCTTCACCACAAACATCTCTACACCCTCTCTCCTCCACATCACTCTCTTTCTCTTCTCCACATCACTTTCTCTCTCCCTAAAAACACCAACAAATCCTTCTATTGGAGATGCTCTAAGTGTTGATTAGTCAAAAATATGATTGCTTTTATTGTCAACGAAACTAGAGTAAATTACAAAACCCGTCCTTTATGTATGTCACTTATTGCAAACTATGTCCTTTATCTTCAATATTTACAAGAAACGTACTCGATGTTTGCAAACCCTTGCAAGTTATGTCCTTTAGTCCTAACACAGTTAGTTTTCATGGTTAAATTTGACTAAGTCAACCCCACATAAGGGTATTTTGGTCATTTTATGATAAAATAAATAATCATAAAAAACAATAAATAAAACATCTTCCTCTTCCAAAATCTTAAGTTCATCTGTCACTTTTCTTGTTCCAACCACAAAAACTTCAAAATCAAACCCTTGGATCCAACAACGACAACAACGTATCCAATCCAATCCATGAATCTCACAACTCCCACCTAGATTCCAACAACCCAACATGGATTTCGTCGAACTTGAAGCAATCGAAGGCCTTTGTTGGTCCTGGAACTCATGGCCAGTATCAAGAAACGAATCACATGATCTGGTAATCCATTTATCCATCATGCAAACTCCTTTGATGAAATTAACAGACCACCCATTATTATCTGGTAAACCCGTATGCCCGTGTCGATTACCAGTCTTGCATCTGGGTCTGCCCGTTTTGTTACCAGAAGAACGCCTTTCCAAGATCCTATGCTGAAATTGGGGAAAATAATATCCCTGCTAAGCTCTTTCCGACTTATAGTACTGTTGAATATCAGTTAGGGCATCTGGGTTTGATCAATTCGGGTCGGGTCAGACGCTTAAGAATGAGTTGTTCGAGTGAGGAGGAGGTTCAGGCGCTTAAGAATGAGTTGTTGTCGAGTGAGGAGGAACCGATTTAACCATTAAACTCAAACTCCTCCTCTCATCATCAGACCCTTCAGTTCCAATTTGCAAAAAATACCTGTTTCTTGGATGGTACACCGCCAGAAGCAGCCGGAATATTCTGTCACCGTCACCACGTATACCGGGATGTAGTAAGCAAACGCCAGTGGGTAGCCGGTGCCATGGTGAACGGTGGAGATGGGGTTATCAGCTTTCATTGATCAAATTTTGATCTTTGTGGGTTTAAATTTTATGAGGTTTTGCTAATTTGAAATGGGTTTTTTCATGGGAGTTTTGGGGATTTAGGGTTTGTGTTTGAGTCGAAGAGAGAGAGTGGTTTGTGTTTGAGTTGAAGAGAGAGAGAGAGAGAGGGAGCTTTTATTTATTATTTTTTATAATTGTTATTTTAGTAATTAGAGTAAAATGACCAAAATATCCTTATGTAGGGTCTAGTAAGTCAGATTTAACCATAAAAAATAACTAAGTTAGGGCTAAAGGACATAACTTGCAAGGGTTTGCAAATATCGAGTACGTTTCTTGTAAATATTGAAGATAAAGGACATAGTTTGCAATAAATGACATACATAAAGGACGAGTTTTGTAATTTACTCACGAAACTATGATGATTTTTAATGTTTACTCATGATGGATCGAAAAACTAAGAAATTTTATAATATTTTCACCACCATTCTCCTATATATTAATAAACTAACGGAATGAACAGTATAGCTGAGAGGGTATTTAATGATTTGACACAGAAAAATTTCCACCGCTTTTCATTCCGGCTGCCGGTAGAAAGAGAGAGAGAGTGCGCGTCGGAGAGAGAGGCAGAGTAAGGG
Source organism: Helianthus annuus (assembly GCF_002127325.2). Taxonomy (NCBI): domain Eukaryota; kingdom Viridiplantae; phylum Streptophyta; class Magnoliopsida; order Asterales; family Asteraceae; genus Helianthus; species Helianthus annuus. The sequence continues at coordinate 12,109,418 of NC_035449.2, forward strand.
ACAGGTGCGGCGGTGATGGACGAACCGGCTATGGTCTCCGGCCGACGGTAATGTTGTCGATCGTTTGTCGATCGTCCCTGAATGGGAACTTGACGGCCGGGGGTTTTAGTTTAGTAAAAGAATTGCCAAAAATAATTGTTTTTTTAATTTCATTTTGTAACACTTATATCATTATTATTCCATATATAAGTTTACAAGTTTTTTGTGCATTATAAGTTGTAACTTTTGCTTTGTGAGTTTTTCAAAAAAAAACTTGATTTTTTTACTTTTAACCTCAAGTTTATTACTTTTTTCAATTTTAACCCTACATAATTTGTTTTTTAGTTTTAACCCAAAACTTTTCATTATTTGCAATTTAGCTTCGCAACTTTTTTCACTTATGCTTTTCATTTTTCGCAAAATTTTGTTTTACGTATAGTTCTAAATTTTTCGAGTTAATACGACACAACGTGCATGTGTGATTCAACATTTTTACCTCTATTTTTTCATGTTTGACAGGTTCGTCGCAACACGTATATCCTAGGTCGAGTCAGTGTTGGTGGTCGATGACGGTTGTGTGACATTAGTACTATTTGACACCGTTTTATGTCCTGCCGCAACGCGGGGTGTGCTTTGGGGGTTTTCAAAGAAAAAATGGTTATGCATATTGTTGTCGTAACGTTGGCTTTGGGGGTTTTCCATAAAAAAGGTTTTTTTTACTTTTCACCAATTACTTTTAACCCAAAACTATTTGTTTTTTACTTTTAACCCAAAACTTTTTATCTTTTGCAATCTATCCTTATAATTTTTTTACTTTCAACTTTGGTCATTTATAGTTTTCATTTTTCGCAAATTTTTCGCTTTATGTTTGGTTCTAAATTTTGTGACTTAACACATCGCAGCTGTGTCTTTGGTTTAACATTTTTACGTTTCATTCTAAATTTTGCGAGTTAACACGACGCAACGTGCGTGTGTGGGTGAACGTTTTTACATCGTCTATTTTTTCACGTTTGACAGGTTTAACATAACATGCGTAGTCCTAGATCCACTTAGTTATAACTAAAGAATCCCCGCCGCATTGCGGCGGGTCGCAATCCTAGTTCAACTAAAAAATTAACAAAAACAAGGTAAAAACAATTATTTGTCTATTATATAAAAGAGATAGATTATGTTGACTATCATCAAACATTCAAACTCGAATAGCATATCACAAATAGACAATACTATATATTGTTATAGAGCTACAAAAATGTGTGGTATATTTCCACACGACATGTTTAACACAACTATTTAACCTATATACGACATCTTTAACAAGATTTCTGAATTAAGTAATGATGACGGGGGTAGCTCAAACCTTAATAAACTGATTAGAGACACAACAGCTTAAAAGGTTAAAAGGTTAAAAGGTTAAAAGGTTCGGAAATGTTCCAACGGTCATGAACAGTAAAAAGGACAAGCACAGTGTCCTGTCACATCAACACTTAACGTGTGAAACCTCCTGCCCAGCTGCAACCAGACCATGTGGGAGAGCACACCCTTTTGTCCGCAGGTCCAAACACTTCAACCCCCAAAATGGGCAAACCCCTCACTGCAAGCACAGATTCACTAGTCACGGGTTTCTCCTTTGAGAAACACCTTCCCCTATAAAATGCAGGCCATTTCACCATACAAAACACCCCAGGATCAGCAGATATCACCCTAACTCTCTGATTCTCCTTCTCCCTCTTGAGAACTAGCTTCATGCTTGCTTCTCTTCTTCACACTAAATAATTCATCTTCCCCAACGATCGCTTTCTGGGTTGATTTCTAATCAGCTCAAGATCTAAGGAGGATAAAAACAATACTAGTGAACCTCTCTCCACGTCTTGCAAACGTGGGGGGACCCCACGACCTGCGTTAGGCTAATCTAACCCCTGAACCCTTTTACCCAGAGATATCGCTACAGGCCTTGGTCTTGTATTTGTTGCATCAACAAGTTGGCGCCCACCGTGGGGCTACGCCGCTTACTTTATCTTAAAGACCAGTTGTGTAGCTCCATTTTCTCTTTACATCATGTCTGAAAGCGAGTCTCTCGGTCAGGTAAATCAGGTGCCTAACAACACCGATTTAACACCAAATTCGGGTCGGATCTCACCGGTCCTATCTACACCTCTTTCTACTCCCGGAAGTACTCCACCGGGATATGTTCCCGGAAGTTCACTTCTTTTCAAACACCAACCCCATCTCGGTCAGGGGTTGCACCTACTCAAATCGATGCAATGCATACACTGGAATGTATAGATCTAACACTTGAGGGAGTAGCTAGAAATTTCTTACATGAGAGATTTTTTCTCAACTAGCATGTGAACTTAGAAAGGGAAAAAGGGTGAGAATAAGACTAAATTATAAGAAGTCTAAACCCTCATTATCACCTGGCTCTCCATCTCTTCCTTTTAGCAGCTCACGTTCAGCCACATCTTATCTTGAAGTTGGTCCTAGTGTGATAGACCAACCACTCAAGCCTTTAAGCTTTTGGGAGGCCAAGTCCAACCGCTTTTCCCTTATTTACCTACCAACTCGTTACAACCGGTGCACCTATGGGGCATAAAACCACTCTTGATCAATTATGGTAAGTCACCAACTTCAAGTGTTCTCCCTCCCATTGCTACTTCGTGAAAACAAGCCATGGCCACCCTGCCTTCGGCTCGGTGATGAACACATACATGGGAATGCCTTATACAGTAAGCCTTTAAGGCTTTAACCTTTTGACACATATGATGACATCTTTCATGAGTACCATCAGAAAGCCTTTAAGGCTTTAACCTTATACCCTAGCTGATGACACGGATGATGGAAAAAATTTCCTTTGCAGCACGTGAAAAGTGGATGATGACACAGAAAGCCTTCAAGGCTTTGACCTTAATTTCATCAACCAAGTGCCAACCACTCACCAGGGTACCTCAAGCGGTTACCCAGCTTCAAGGGTAGTAGAAGACCTCCCAAAACCCTACAAGCCTAACAAACTTGTCTTGCTTCTCCCAACAAATCGTTGATTACAAGTTTCAAACACAGATAAAGATGCCATCACGGTACTAAAGACTACCTCCAAATCTTCGTCGGGATTGCAAGAATTGAAAAATGACCCAACTCCGAATGTTGTCTCATGTTCATGCAAACCCTTGAAGGGTTTTCACGCATATGGTTCAATGACCTTCCTGGACGAAGCGTTCAGACCTTTGACGATCTTAGCAAAAGTTCCCTATAACAACAGAGGCATGTCAATGACGCCACGATAATCTTCCAGACCAAACAACGTGATGATGAACGTCTCAGAGACTTCATCGAAAGTTACAAGAAGAAAGATTTAAGTTACGCCAATGAAAAGATTAGGGTTGCAAGGTTCATAAATGCTAAATTCCAAATATTTCACAAGATACTTCAATAAATGTCTGCCCAAGACCCTTGAAAAAAAAATACTTGAAAGGGCTGAAGCCCACATTCGAGGAGAATAAGCTGTAGACATCAAAGAACAAAATAAAAGACTCTTAACTGGAGCTTCTAGTATGGCTCTTATGACAAACGGTTCAAAGGTTCGGATTCCAGAAGGCCTGAAGGCCGAAACCCTCCAAGCCAAGAAAAAACCATAAACTTTACAGCCTTAACCAAGGCTACATAAGAGATCTTGGCAACCGAAGGGGTAAAACACAGCTTCTGCCCTCCTCAACCTTTGCCAAAAAACAAAAGATTGGAATAATCAAGCCAGTATTGTGAGTTTCACGAATAGAAAGGTCACCATACCAATAATTGCTTCCAACCCAAAAACAGGATCAAAAAAGCCGTCAACTCCGAACTTGCTCACTTGGTTAAAGGGGTCAAGGACAAAATGGTTGAAGAATAAAAGTAGGAAGTGAACATGGTCGACCTTGAAAACAAAGCTTTAACCCTCTCAGCTGATGAAAAGCTTGAAACGCTTTAACCCTCTCAGGGACAATGAGCGTTCAAAGCTTCAACAGTCTGAATCCTCCAAAATCATGCTTGAGAAATGCTTTAACCCTCTCAGCTGATGAAAAGCTTGAAACGCTTTAACCCTCTCAGCGACGATGAGCGTTCAAAGCTTCAACAGCCTAAATCCTCCATCGAAGGTATCGCAGACATACCTACCAGGCCTTTAGGCCAAATAACCCCTAACGTTTGTTCAGCGAAAGAACAAAGGGACGAACCGAACAACTCACTTTTGCGGTGATCAATATCCCTTCCAACTATAATATCATCATAGGAAGGCCATGGCAAAGTGTGTTCGGAATGACAGTTTCAGTTGGCCAAGGCGCTGTGAAGTTTCTCATTGAAAAAGGGATAACAACCCTTCAACCTACCCAAGAAGCTTTTGTGGTTGAAGGGGAAAGCTCAAGAAAGGACGAAAACGATATACAAGGGTTGGACATAAACCCGAAATATCCTCAACAGGGGATAAGGGTAAACACTAACATTTCCAATGAAACCCTCTCACACCTTGAAAAGCTGCTCTCGCACTATGTATTTGCTTGATGCCCCGAAGATATGACCGGCATCCCTCGTAGCAATGTTGAAACATGAGTTATGGATCCCACCTGATGTTAAGCCCATTATACAAAAGAAACAGAGTCAAGCCCCTAAAAGAAGCCTTGCATAATGCCAAAAGATGGAAAAGCTTATTCTAGTCGGAACCCTTCGAGAGGTCAAGTATCAATCATGGGTGGCCAATCCGGTAATGGTTTAAAAACCCGACAAGTCTTGGAGAATGTATATCGATTTTAAAGACTTGGACAAAGCATGCCCAAAGGATTGCTACCCGCTACCCGAGATAGACCTCAAGGATAACTCGCTCACAGGCTTCCTATTCAAGTGTTTTCTTGACACCTAAAAGGGTTACCATCAGATCCTAATAATAATAAAAAAAGATGAAGAAAAAACCACATTTCACACTGATGAAGGTATATCTTGCTATCAAAAAATATCTTTTGGTTTAATAAATGCATGTGCCACTTATCAACGTCTGGTTGACAAAGCGTTTGCCAGACAAATCGGCAAAAACATTAAAGCTTATTTTGACAATTTGGTGATCAAGAGCAAAACGGAATACCAAATGCTCGATAACATACAAGAAACCTTCCAAAACTCGAGAAAGATCAACATGAGGCTTAATCCAGTCAAGTGCTCGTTTCTAGGGCACATCATAGGGAAACAAAGCATAAAAGCCAACCCTCAAAGGATGAGCTAACAAGAAAGACTTTCAATAGAAAACTTACAACTTTGAAGCGTTTTACCTCAAAAGGAAGCCTTCAACCAAATGAAGCAACACTTGGCTTCACTCCCAGCCATTTCGGCTCCAGAAACAGGAGGAACGACCTCTATCTATATTTCAATTGCTGAAAATACCATAAGTACGGCTCTAATCATTGAACGAAACAAAGTTCAGATACCCGTTTACTTTTTCAGAACTTCAAAATTAGCAGAAATCAAATATTCTTCTTTGAAAAAAAAAAAAAAAAAAAAAAAACTTGCTCTAGCCCTAGTCCAAACGGCTAGAAGGCTTCGAAGGTACTTTCAGTCACACCCGATACAAGTGATCATTGACTAACCAATTAAGAATGTGCTTGAAAAACAAGAAAATTCCGGACGATTAGCCAAATGAGTTGTGAAACTAGGTGAACACAAAATCACCTATGTCCTGAGAAAAGTTGTCAAAACTCAAATCTTGGCTGACTTCATCTTGTAAGTCCCTAAAGAAGCCATAACAGAAGTTAATACAACTGCAGCTGAACCCTCCAACCCTAATACCTGGAAGCTCTTTACCGACGAAGCTTCCAGCATTGAAGGGTCAGGAGCAGGGCTAGTCCTAATTGATCCTAACGAATTGTAATTCACGTATGCCCTTCATCTTGAATTTCAGACTACAAAAAACAAAGTTGAGTATGAAGCATTGATTGCTGGGCTCAAGCTTGCAAAATATGGGTGTCAAAAGGCTTCAAGTCTTCACAGACTCGTTGCTTGTTTCATACCATGTAAGTGACAACTACATAGCCATAGAAAAGGAGGTTCAAAAGCTTCAAGTCCCCACAGACTCTCTCAAGCTTAGACAATAACATCTACATAGAAAAAGAACCCAACATGAATAAGTACCAAAATAAATCAAAGGAATCGATTAACACATTTCAAACATGTGCCATCAAATAAATTCTAAGATCTCAAAACAAGAGAGCTGATGCAGTAAGCAAGCCTGCATCTCTTACGTTTGCACATCTCACCAAGAAGATACTAGTTGAGGTATTAAAAATACAATCCATCCAAAAAACACGAGTTTCAAGATGTGATCACCGAAGAAGGGCCAAATTGAAGGACTCCCATTGAAAAGTTCCCAAAAAAAAAAAAAAACGGTGAATTACCTAATGACCAGACTAAGGCTGAAAGGGTTTGTATCAAGTCAAGGCAGTATGTGTTACAAGGATAAATCCTTTACAAAATAGGATACCTTGGACCACTACTTCGATGCGTTGACCCAAAACAAAGCCAATATCTGATCAAAGAGGTTCATGAAGGGATATGTGGAGCTCATTGTGGCCCAAAATCGGTAGTGTCAAAGTTGATGAACCTCGAACACTTTTGGCCTTCCATGCATCGAGATACCTCCGAACAACTGCGAAAATGTGAAACTTGTCAGTTACATGCTCCGGTACCCAAAAGCCCCAAACATGACCCCGTTCCCATCTCCTTGGCTTGGCCATTTCACAAGTGGGGTATAGACATTGTTGGTCCATCCCCACTAGCCAAATGAGGAGTCAAGCTCTTATTGGTAACCGTGAATTACTTCACCAAGTGACCAGAAGTAAAAACATTGGCAAAAATCTCAGAGAAACATGTCATTGATTTCGAAACCATAATCTATCGTTTTGGGCTCCCAGGGGTACTAGTCATGAATAACTGGAAATAGTTTGCCGAGAAACCTTCTAACTCCTGGTGCAAGGAGTTCAGAATAACTCAAGTATTCAGCTCGGTAGCTTACCCACAATCCAATGGCCAAGTTAATAGGACAAACAACAACATTGTTAAAAGGATTATATCTCGACTGGAAAGATACGACAACAACTGGCTCGAATAGCTTCCCAATGTGCTATTGGAAATTCGAACAACCGAGAAAACGAGCCACAAGAAAACACCCTACAGCCTAGTGTTTGGGTCAGAGGCTGTAATCCTAGCTGAATAGAGTAACAACACAAAGAACATTTAACATCGACCTCGAGCCAAATAAAAAAGAGACGATGTTGAATTTGGAACAACTCGAATAGGCTCGTGATCAAGCAGCCATACAAAAAGCAAGGTACAAGCAAAACATAGAATCATATACAATACACGGGTGAAGCATGAACGCTTCAAGCCTGAGGACCTTGTGCTTCGAAACAATGAGGCCAGCAAGAAAGAAAGCCAAGGAAAGCATGGTCCTAAGTAGGAAGGGCCATACATTATCCTTAAAGCCCACAAAGGGGGATCATACAAGCTGACAGGTCCGCAAGGCAAAAAGCTTCCCCGCCATTGGGATGGCAACAACCTTAAAAGGTTCCATGTTTAACCAAAACGTGTTACAAATAGTTCCAAAGTTGTTCTATTCCCCTAGTAATCAAAGTACTTTGAAATGAATGAACAATGAATCAAAATGTGTCTTTTTATCCTATAATCAGGTTGAGAACCTAGCAAGAAACTCCATGGCAAGGGCCATGTAAGGGGATGAGCTCCCAGGCCACATCGCTCAATAGGTTCAAGGGTTGAATGGACCTATATAAGGGGTGAGTTCCTAAATCAATACAACTCCATGAGACTCAGAGAAATCTTAAAAATCATGTCTCATAGACGGGTTTGAACAGCCTACACCAAATGTTCCTTAAGCCCCAACATTGGCTTACGAACCAAAAAGACTCTAAGTGAATGTCATACATAGGATAGAGGTTGTATCTTCTTGTTAAAAATATCCTAAGGCTAAGTGACTGCAGCACTGAACCCTTTAAGGTATAAATAACATAAGATGCACCACCCAAAACAAAGACAACATGCAAAATCAATGAAAACGCAAGGGAATAAATAGAACAACATAGCAAGATAAGTTAAAGATAGCAGGGGCCATACTGGCCATCAAACATAAAACATTGTCCACAAGCCTTCAAGGCTTTAACCACCAAGGGATCTAGACGGTTCCTTTAAAACAAAAAGATGTTTAAGCAAACAACCCATAACATTGTTCGACATGCTAAGAAAGCTATGAATTAAAGTTTCTTCATCATATGGCATCATCAGAAATGATAGACTTTGCTGCATCATCTTTATCTGAAACCCCATCATCTTGGGAGTTTTTAGCCTTCCTCTTTTTCCTCCCTATGACACCCGCTGTCTCGGAGGCTTCAAGGCTTGTATCCTTCAAGCCTTCACCACAATCAGAGAACGTCTCTTCACTATCATCAGAGCATGAGCGCTTCTTGGAAAAAGAGTTCAACACTTTACCACACACAGCCTCATTAAGGCCAGTGGGTTACAACTCCTGCAAGACAGAAAGAGGCTTACCAAAACACTTGGAAACCTCACCCACATAAGGGTAAGTCAAGTGTTCCATCTTCAAAACAGTTTCTTTGAATACATCAAAGGCCTTGGGATGAAAAAGAGAAGACTTGTGCTGAGTTTATCCGGATTCACATGCCTTAAAACCAGCAAATAAACCTTGGTGCCTTCCATGAGCAAGAAGCTGGCTGTACGAATCACCCAAGGCACTATTGAACTCCGATGAATGAAGAAGATATGTAACCACTTGCTGGAATCCATGTTCAATTAACCATTTGTTATCACTAGTCGCATGGGCTAGTGAAGCTTTCAACCTATCTTTCTCTTCCAAGAAAGCCTACTTCTGAACCTCCAAAGCAGCCCAATCAACCCTGACTTAAACCCTGTCAGCTTCCAAGCGTTTTTCCAACTCAACCATCTCAGTCTTGTGCTGGGAAGAAAGCTCATCAATCCTCAACATCAGTTTTTCTCCCTCCCAGCATAACCCTCAGCTTCTTTCAAAGCAACCATTGAAGCTTTCATCTCATCCTTCTTCTTCAAAAAGACTTCATATTCTTGCATCCTATACACCCTCTAGAAGCAAGGCAACAAGGTTGCAAGCACCCATCATCATCTTCGAGATCATCAGGTCGTCGTCCATAGACGAGCAAGAACCTCGTACAATAGGAGGAGCAAAATGGGTAAGAACATCCTCACAAACTGATGAATTCTTGAAGCTATCACCAACTGTGACCTTCCAATCCGGCACATAAACCTCTTTGGGATTAAAATTGGCAGAACCTTCACCACCTTTCCCGAAACCCTTCAAGCTTACAAGCTTCTTACCCGCTGCTTTACTCTCCTTACTAATCACCAAGGACAAATCCTCGTGTTTTTTCCTCAACCCCAACGTCCAAATGTTTGAAGCCTCTATAACATCACGCAGTTGCACTGGCTCAGAGGCCGACGGATGGTCAGCTACCTTTAACATACGTCGGTTTAAACAATGAATAAAAGCTTTGGAAGCACCGAACCTAGTAAAGCCTTTGACATTTGGAACGTTCACATAGCCTGAACCCTCGAACCTATGTTCAGTGCCCCTAACAACAACATCTTCGTCTGACGTAGCCTTGGTATCTCCAAACACAACATTAAATGTGTCATCGCTCTTGATAAAGTCTAAGGCAAACATAACTGCAACAAATAAAATATAACATAAGCAGAAAATACAAAATATCATACCTTGATCATCTCTCACGAGCACAGGGTCACGATCCGGCTTGTCCCACAACTTGCTAACATCCATCAGTACTAAAAGATGTTCGGGAAAGGGACAAATCCTGAAAGGACACCCCCTAATAAACTTCAACAACCATCTATCTCGTGTTTGAAAGGTTCAAGCTCATTCAAAACAGCATAAGGATGCCTCCAAACAAGCCTGAAATGAACAATGGACTCAGAAATCCAGAAAAAATCGGTACTTCCAAGAACCGAAGGTAGTAACCATAGACGAAATTAAACACACATCAACCTGAGATGTTTCAAAGGTAAAACAATCGTCGTTCTTGGCTAACTGGAAGAAACGGCGGAACAACAACAACGATGGTTCATAAAACATCAAAGTGTAAAACCCTAGCAAGACCTTAAGGGTATAACTGACCAAACGACACGCGATAATACTCTAAAACATTCAGAACAAAGACTGAAAACGGATGACGCAAGTTGGAATACTCAGCAATAAAGAGCAATGGAACCAACGGGACACTAATCGATCGATTTGCCAAAACCCAGAGCCACCGGATTAAACTTTAGATCGATCCCCCATTCTTTACAAAAAGCCTCAACTTCCTCTTGAGTGAGACAAGTTGAATCCTTTAAGCCTTCAAGCCTTAAAGCCTTCAAGCCTTAAAACCTTGAAGTCTATCACATCTACTATCATTCTGAAATTCAAATCTCAAAACTCAAACGCCTTAAAGCCTTGAAGCCTTTAAGCAATAAAAAATAATGTGTAAAAGTCAGAAGCATTTGAGCTTACATCACAAACACCTCTGACTTGGGGGGCTGATGACGGGGGTAGCTCAAACCTTAATAAACTGATTAGAGACACAACAGCTTAAAAGGTTAAAAGGTTAAAAGGTTAAAAGGTTCGGAAATGTTCCAACGGTCATGAACAGTAAAAAGGACAAGCACAGTGTCCTGTCACATCAACACTTAACGTGTGAAACCTCCTGCCCAGCTGCAACCAGACCATGTGGGAGAGCACACCCTTTTGTCCGCAGGTCCAAACACTTCAACCCCCAAAATGGGCAAACCCCTCACTGCAAGCACAGATTCACTAGTCACGGGTTTCTCCTTTGAGAAACACCTTCCCCTATAAAATGCAGGCCATTTCACCATACAAAACACCCCAGGATCAGCAGATATCACCCTAACTCTCTGATTCTCCTTCTCCCTCTTGAGAACTAGCTTCATGCTTGCTTCTCTTCTTCACACTAAATAATTCATCTTCCCCAACGATCGCTTTCTGGGTTGATTTCTAATCAGCTCAAGATCTAAGGAGGATAAAAACAATACTAGTGAACCTCTCTCCACGTCTTGCAAACGTGGGGGGACCCCACGACCTGCGTTAGGCTAATCTAACCCCTGAACCCTTTTACCCAGAGATATCGCTACAGGCCTTGGTCTTGTATTTGTTGCATCAACAAGTTGGCGCCCACCGTGGGGCTACGCCGCTTACTTTATCTTAAAGACCAGTTGTGTAGCTCCATTTTCTCTTTACATCATGTCTGAAAGCGAGTCTCTCGGTCAGGTAAATCAGGTGCCTAACAACACCGATTTAACACCAAATTCGGGTCGGATCTCACCGGTCCTATCTACACCTCTTTCTACTCCCGGAAGTACTCCACCGGGATATGTTCCCGGAAGTTCACTTCTTTTCAAACACCAACCCCATCTCGGTCAGGGGTTGCACCTACTCAAATCGATGCAATGCATACACTGGAATGTATAGATCTAACACTTGAGGGAGTAGCTAGAAATTTCTTACATGAGAGATTTTTTCTCAACTAGCATGTGAACTTAGAAAGGGAAAAAGGGTGAGAATAAGACTAAATTATAAGAAGTCTAAACCCTCATTATCACCTGGCTCTCCATCTCTTCCTTTTAGCAGCTCACGTTCAGCCACATCTTATCTTGAAGTTGGTCCTAGTGTGATAGACCAACCACTCAAGCCTTTAAGCTTTTGGGAGGCCAAGTCCAACCGCTTTTCCCTTATTTACCTACCAACTCGTTACAACCGGTGCACCTATGGGGCATAAAACCACTCTTGATCAATTATGGTAAGTCACCAACTTCAAGTGTTCTCCCTCCCATTGCTACTTCGTGAAAACAAGCCATGGCCACCCTGCCTTCGGCTCGGTGATGAACACATACATGGGAATGCCTTATACAGTAAGCCTTTAAGGCTTTAACCTTTTGACACATATGATGACATCTTTCATGAGTACCATCAGAAAGCCTTTAAGGCTTTAACCTTATACCCTAGCTGATGACACGGATGATGGAAAAAATTTCCTTTGCAGCACGTGAAAAGTGGATGATGACACAGAAAGCCTTCAAGGCTTTGACCTTAATTTCATCAACCAAGTGCCAACCACTCACCAGGGTACCTCAAGCGGTTACCCAGCTTCAAGGGTAGTAGAAGACCTCCCAAAACCCTACAAGCCTAACAAACTTGTCTTGCTTCTCCCAACAAATCGTTGATTACAAGTTTCAAACACAGATAAAGATGCCATCACGGTACTAAAGACTACCTCCAAATCTTCGTCGGGATTGCAAGAATTGAAAAATGACCCAACTCCGAATGTTGTCTCATGTTCATGCAAACCCTTGAAGGGTTTTCACGCATATGGTTCAATGACCTTCCTGGACGAAGCGTTCAGACCTTTGACGATCTTAGCAAAAGTTCCCTATAACAACAGAGGCATGTCAATGACGCCACGATAATCTTCCAGACCAAACAACGTGATGATGAACGTCTCAGAGACTTCATCGAAAGTTACAAGAAGAAAGATTTAAGTTACGCCAATGAAAAGATTAGGGTTGCAAGGTTCATAAATGCTAAATTCCAAATATTTCACAAGATACTTCAATAAATGTCTGCCCAAGACCCTTGAAAAAAAAATACTTGAAAGGGCTGAAGCCCACATTCGAGGAGAATAAGCTGTAGACATCAAAGAACAAAATAAAAGACTCTTAACTGGAGCTTCTAGTATGGCTCTTATGACAAACGGTTCAAAGGTTCGGATTCCAGAAGGCCTGAAGGCCGAAACCCTCCAAGCCAAGAAAAAACCATAAACTTTACAGCCTTAACCAAGGCTACATAAGAGATCTTGGCAACCGAAGGGGTAAAACACAGCTTCTGCCCTCCTCAACCTTTGCCAAAAAACAAAAGATTGGAATAATCAAGCCAGTATTGTGAGTTTCACGAATAGAAAGGTCACCATACCAATAATTGCTTCCAACCCAAAAACAGGATCAAAAAAGCCGTCAACTCCGAACTTGCTCACTTGGTTAAAGGGGTCAAGGACAAAATGGTTGAAGAATAAAAGTAGGAAGTGAACATGGTCGACCTTGAAAACAAAGCTTTAACCCTCTCAGCTGATGAAAAGCTTGAAACGCTTTAACCCTCTCAGGGACAATGAGCGTTCAAAGCTTCAACAGTCTGAATCCTCCAAAATCATGCTTGAGAAATGCTTTAACCCTCTCAGCTGATGAAAAGCTTGAAACGCTTTAACCCTCTCAGCGACGATGAGCGTTCAAAGCTTCAACAGCCTAAATCCTCCATCGAAGGTATCGCAGACATACCTACCAGGCCTTTAGGCCAAATAACCCCTAACGTTTGTTCAGCGAAAGAACAAAGGGACGAACCGAACAACTCACTTTTGCGGTGATCAATATCCCTTCCAACTATAATATCATCATAGGAAGGCCATGGCAAAGTGTGTTCGGAATGACAGTTTCAGTTGGCCAAGGCGCTGTGAAGTTTCTCATTGAAAAAGGGATAACAACCCTTCAACCTACCCAAGAAGCTTTTGTGGTTGAAGGGGAAAGCTCAAGAAAGGACGAAAACGATATACAAGGGTTGGACATAAACCCGAAATATCCTCAACAGGGGATAAGGGTAAACACTAACATTTCCAATGAAACCCTCTCACACCTTGAAAAGCTGCTCTCGCACTATGTATTTGCTTGATGCCCCGAAGATATGACCGGCATCCCTCGTAGCAATGTTGAAACATGAGTTATGGATCCCACCTGATGTTAAGCCCATTATACAAAAGAAACAGAGTCAAGCCCCTAAAAGAAGCCTTGCATAATGCCAAAAGATGGAAAAGCTTATTCTAGTCGGAACCCTTCGAGAGGTCAAGTATCAATCATGGGTGGCCAATCCGGTAATGGTTTAAAAACCCGACAAGTCTTGGAGAATGTATATCGATTTTAAAGACTTGGACAAAGCATGCCCAAAGGATTGCTACCCGCTACCCGAGATAGACCTCAAGGATAACTCGCTCACAGGCTTCCTATTCAAGTGTTTTCTTGACACCTAAAAGGGTTACCATCAGATCCTAATAATAATAAAAAAAAGATGAAGAAAAAACCACATTTCACACTGATGAAGGTATATCTTGCTATCAAAAAATATCTTTTGGTTTAATAAATGCATGTGCCACTTATCAACGTCTGGTTGACAAAGCGTTTGCCAGACAAATCGGCAAAAACATTAAAGCTTATTTTGACAATTTGGTGATCAAGAGCAAAACGGAATACCAAATGCTCGATAACATACAAGAAACCTTCCAAAACTCGAGAAAGATCAACATGAGGCTTAATCCAGTCAAGTGCTCGTTTCTAGGGCACATCATAGGGAAACAAAGCATAAAAGCCAACCCTCAAAGGATGAGCTAACAAGAAAGACTTTCAATAGAAAACTTACAACTTTGAAGCGTTTTACCTCAAAAGGAAGCCTTCAACCAAATGAAGCAACACTTGGCTTCACTCCCAGCCATTTCGGCTCCAGAAACAGGAGGAACGACCTCTATCTATATTTCAATTGCTGAAAATACCATAAGTACGGCTCTAATCATTGAACGAAACAAAGTTCAGATACCCGTTTACTTTTTCAGAACTTCAAAATTAGCAGAAATCAAATATTCTTCTTTGAAAAAAAAAAAAAAAAAAAAAACTTGCTCTAGCCCTAGTCCAAACGGCTAGAAGGCTTCGAAGGTACTTTCAGTCACACCCGATACAAGTGATCATTGACTAACCAATTAAGAATGTGCTTGAAAAACAAGAAAATTCCGGACGATTAGCCAAATGAGTTGTGAAACTAGGTGAACACAAAATCACCTATGTCCTGAGAAAAGTTGTCAAAACTCAAATCTTGGCTGACTTCATCTTGTAAGTCCCTAAAGAAGCCATAACAGAAGTTAATACAACTGCAGCTGAACCCTCCAACCCTAATACCTGGAAGCTCTTTACCGACGAAGCTTCCAGCATTGAAGGGTCAGGAGCAGGGCTAGTCCTAATTGATCCTAACGAATTGTAATTCACGTATGCCCTTCATCTTGAATTTCAGACTACAAAAAACAAAGTTGAGTATGAAGCATTGATTGCTGGGCTCAAGCTTGCAAAATATGGGTGTCAAAAGGCTTCAAGTCTTCACAGACTCGTTGCTTGTTTCATACCATGTAAGTGACAACTACATAGCCATAGAAAAGGAGGTTCAAAAGCTTCAAGTCCCCACAGACTCTCTCAAGCTTAGACAATAACATCTACATAGAAAAAGAACCCAACATGAATAAGTACCAAAATAAATCAAAGGAATCGATTAACACATTTCAAACATGTGCCATCAAATAAATTCTAAGATCTCAAAACAAGAGAGCTGATGCAGTAAGCAAGCCTGCATCTCTTACGTTTGCACATCTCACCAAGAAGATACTAGTTGAGGTATTAAAAATACAATCCATCCAAAAAACACGAGTTTCAAGATGTGATCACCGAAGAAGGGCCAAATTGAAGGACTCCCATTGAAAAGTTCCCAAAAAAAAAAAAAACGGTGAATTACCTAATGACCAGACTAAGGCTGAAAGGGTTTGTATCAAGTCAAGGCAGTATGTGTTACAAGGATAAATCCTTTACAAAATAGGATACCTTGGACCACTACTTCGATGCGTTGACCCAAAACAAAGCCAATATCTGATCAAAGAGGTTCATGAAGGGATATGTGGAGCTCATTGTGGCCCAAAATCGGTAGTGTCAAAGTTGATGAACCTCGAACACTTTTGGCCTTCCATGCATCGAGATACCTCCGAACAACTGCGAAAATGTGAAACTTGTCAGTTACATGCTCCGGTACCCAAAAGCCCCAAACATGACCCCGTTCCCATCTCCTTGGCTTGGCCATTTCACAAGTGGGGTATAGACATTGTTGGTCCATCCCCACTAGCCAAATGAGGAGTCAAGCTCTTATTGGTAACCGTGAATTACTTCACCAAGTGACCAGAAGTAAAAACATTGGCAAAAATCTCAGAGAAACATGTCATTGATTTCGAAACCATAATCTATCGTTTTGGGCTCCCAGGGGTACTAGTCATGAATAACTGGAAATAGTTTGCCGAGAAACCTTCTAACTCCTGGTGCAAGGAGTTCAGAATAACTCAAGTATTCAGCTCGGTAGCTTACCCACAATCCAATGGCCAAGTTAATAGGACAAACAACAACATTGTTAAAAGGATTATATCTCGACTGGAAAGATACGACAACAACTGGCTCGAATAGCTTCCCAATGTGCTATTGGAAATTCGAACAACCGAGAAAACGAGCCACAAGAAAACACCCTACAGCCTAGTGTTTGGGTCAGAGGCTGTAATCCTAGCTGAATAGAGTAACAACACAAAGAACATTTAACATCGACCTCGAGCCAAATAAAAAAGAGACGATGTTGAATTTGGAACAACTCGAATAGGCTCGTGATCAAGCAGCCATACAAAAAGCAAGGTACAAGCAAAACATAGAATCATATACAATACACGGGTGAAGCATGAACGCTTCAAGCCTGAGGACCTTGTGCTTCGAAACAATGAGGCCAGCAAGAAAGAAAGCCAAGGAAAGCATGGTCCTAAGTAGGAAGGGCCATACATTATCCTTAAAGCCCACAAAGGGGGATCATACAAGCTGACAGGTCCGCAAGGCAAAAAGCTTCCCCGCCATTGGGATGGCAACAACCTTAAAAGGTTCCATGTTTAACCAAAACGTGTTACAAATAGTTCCAAAGTTGTTCTATTCCCCTAGTAATCAAAGTACTTTGAAATGAATGAACAATGAATCAAAATGTGTCTTTTTATCCTATAATCAGGTTGAGAACCTAGCAAGAAACTCCATGGCAAGGGCCATGTAAGGGGATGAGCTCCCAGGCCACATCGCTCAATAGGTTCAAGGGTTGAATGGACCTATATAAGGGGTGAGTTCCTAAATCAATACAACTCCATGAGACTCAGAGAAATCTTAAAAATCATGTCTCATAGACGGGTTTGAACAGCCTACACCAAATGTTCCTTAAGCCCCAACATTGGCTTACGAACCAAAAAGACTCTAAGTGAATGTCATACATAGGATAGAGGTTGTATCTTCTTGTTAAAAATATCCTAAGGCTAAGTGACTGCAGCACTGAACCCTTTAAGGTATAAATAACATAAGATGCACCACCCAAAACAAAGACAACATGCAAAATCAATGAAAACGCAAGGGAATAAATAGAACAACATAGCAAGATAAGTTAAAGATAGCAGGGGCCATACTGGCCATCAAACATAAAACATTGTCCACAAGCCTTCAAGGCTTTAACCACCAAGGGATCTAGACGGTTCCTTTAAAACAAAAAGATGTTTAAGCAAACAACCCATAACATTGTTCGACATGCTAAGAAAGCTATGAATTAAAGTTTCTTCATCATATGGCATCATCAGAAATGATAGACTTTGCTGCATCATCTTTATCTGAAACCCCATCATCTTGGGAGTTTTTAGCCTTCCTCTTTTTCCTCCCTATGACACCCGCTGTCTCGGAGGCTTCAAGGCTTGTATCCTTCAAGCCTTCACCACAATCAGAGAACGTCTCTTCACTATCATCAGAGCATGAGCGCTTCTTGGAAAAAGAGTTCAACACTTTACCACACACAGCCTCATTAAGGCCAGTGGGTTACAACTCCTGCAAGACAGAAAGAGGCTTACCAAAACACTTGGAAACCTCACCCACATAAGGGTAAGTCAAGTGTTCCATCTTCAAAACAGTTTCTTTGAATACATCAAAGGCCTTGGGATGAAAAAGAGAAGACTTGTGCTGAGTTTATCCGGATTCACATGCCTTAAAACCAGCAAATAAACCTTGGTGCCTTCCATGAGCAAGAAGCTGGCTGTACGAATCACCCAAGGCACTATTGAACTCCGATGAATGAAGAAGATATGTAACCACTTGCTGGAATCCATGTTCAATTAACCATTTGTTATCACTAGTCGCATGGGCTAGTGAAGCTTTCAACCTATCTTTCTCTTCCAAGAAAGCCTACTTCTGAACCTCCAAAGCAGCCCAATCAACCCTGACTTAAACCCTGTCAGCTTCCAAGCGTTTTTCCAACTCAACCATCTCAGTCTTGTGCTGGGAAGAAAGCTCATCAATCCTCAACATCAGTTTTTCTCCCTCCCAGCATAACCCTCAGCTTCTTTCAAAGCAACCATTGAAGCTTTCATCTCATCCTTCTTCTTCAAAAAGACTTCATATTCTTGCATCCTATACACCCTCTAGAAGCAAGGCAACAAGGTTGCAAGCACCCATCATCATCTTCGAGATCATCAGGTCGTCGTCCATAGACGAGCAAGAACCTCGTACAATAGGAGGAGCAAAATGGGTAAGAACATCCTCACAAACTGATGAATTCTTGAAGCTATCACCAACTGTGACCTTCCAATCCGGCACATAAACCTCTTTGGGATTAAAATTGGCAGAACCTTCACCACCTTTCCCGAAACCCTTCAAGCTTACAAGCTTCTTACCCGCTGCTTTACTCTCCTTACTAATCACCAAGGACAAATCCTCGTGTTTTTTCCTCAACCCCAACGTCCAAATGTTTGAAGCCTCTATAACATCACGCAGTTGCACTGGCTCAGAGGCCGACGGATGGTCAGCTACCTTTAACATACGTCGGTTTAAACAATGAATAAAAGCTTTGGAAGCACCGAACCTAGTAAAGCCTTTGACATTTGGAACGTTCACATAGCCTGAACCCTCGAACCTATGTTCAGTGCCCCTAACAACAACATCTTCGTCTGACGTAGCCTTGGTATCTCCAAACACAACATTAAATGTGTCATCGCTCTTGATAAAGTCTAAGGCAAACATAACTGCAACAAATAAAATATAACATAAGCAGAAAATACAAAATATCATACCTTGATCATCTCTCACGAGCACAGGGTCACGATCCGGCTTGTCCCACAACTTGCTAACATCCATCAGTACTAAAAGATGTTCGGGAAAGGGACAAATCCTGAAAGGACACCCCCTAATAAACTTCAACAACCATCTATCTCGTGTTTGAAAGGTTCAAGCTCATTCAAAACAGCATAAGGATGCCTCCAAACAAGCCTGAAATGAACAATGGACTCAGAAATCCAGAAAAAATCGGTACTTCCAAGAACCGAAGGTAGTAACCATAGACGAAATTAAACACACATCAACCTGAGATGTTTCAAAGGTAAAACAATCGTCGTTCTTGGCTAACTGGAAGAAACGGCGGAACAACAACAACGATGGTTCATAAAACATCAAAGTGTAAAACCCTAGCAAGACCTTAAGGGTATAACTGACCAAACGACACGCGATAATACTCTAAAACATTCAGAACAAAGACTGAAAACGGATGACGCAAGTTGGAATACTCAGCAATAAAGAGCAATGGAACCAACGGGACACTAATCGATCGATTTGCCAAAACCCAGAGCCACCGGATTAAACTTTAGATCGATCCCCCATTCTTTACAAAAAGCCTCAACTTCCTCTTGAGTGAGACAAGTTGAATCCTTTAAGCCTTCAAGCCTTAAAGCCTTCAAGCCTTAAAACCTTGAAGTCTATCACATCTACTATCATTCTGAAATTCAAATCTCAAAACTCAAACGCCTTAAAGCCTTGAAGCCTTTAAGCAATAAAAAATAATGTGTAAAAGTCAGAAGCATTTGAGCTTACATCACAAACACCTCTGACTTGGGGGGCTGATGACGGGGGTAGCTCAAACCTTAATAAACTGATTAGAGACACAACAGCTTAAAAGGTTAAAAGGTTAAAAGGTTAAAAGGTTCGGAAATGTTCCAACGGTCATGAACAGTAAAAAGGACAAGCACAGTGTCCTGTCACATCAACACTTAACGTGTGAAACCTCCTGCCCAGCTGCAACCAGACCATGTGGGAGAGCACACCCTTTTGTCCGCAGGTCCAAACACTTCAACCCCCAAAATGGGCAAACCCCTCACTGCAAGCACAGATTCACTAGTCACGGGTTTCTCCTTTGAGAAACACCTTCCCCTATAAAATGCAGGCCATTTCACCATACAAAACACCCCAGGATCAGCAGATATCACCCTAACTCTCTGATTCTCCTTCTCCCTCTTGAGAACTAGCTTCATGCTTGCTTCTCTTCTTCACACTAAATAATTCATCTTCCCCAACGATCGCTTTCTGGGTTGATTTCTAATCAGCTCAAGATCTAAGGAGGATAAAAACAATACTAGTGAACCTCTCTCCACGTCTTGCAAACGTGGGGGGACCCCACGACCTGCGTTAGGCTAATCTAACCCCTGAACCCTTTTACCCAGAGATATCGCTACAGGCCTTGGTCTTGTATTTGTTGCATCAACAAGTAACTTAATTAATATGATTATAAAATATTTAACAAGCTACATTAGCTACCTATATTAGGAAATTTCTTATGATATAATTAATTATTTATAAATATATACATCTTTGTTTTTCCGATAACATGTTTTAAATGTGTCGTCTCAACCTTATTAACTCATTTAACATGGGCGATTAAACGTGATATTTGTGTCAAAAGTGGATCAGGTGGGTTGAACCCATGTATACATGTTTTTACACATGTTATTAACGTGTTCACCTGCTTATAACCCGACCTTCAAAATCTAAATAACCGTTTAACTTTGTGTTAATTCATATCAAATGAACAGTTCGTATCTCATTTTTTTACTTTAACTACATATTAAATTAAATTATTCCTATATATTATTTTCAAACATGACGAGGAACAGTGACTCACGGCAACGGCGTCAGTCAGGTTAGTAAATTACAATTCTACCCTTAGTAACCCTCAGCAGTCAGCTCCATATTGCACATGCTGTGGAGTAACTACAGCGTGGTCAGTGGGTCATCCGGTTCAACTAGGGATGGCAATCAAACCCGAACCCGTTGGGTAAACCCGAAACCCGACACATTTGGGACGAGTTTAGGGTCGGTTAATCGGGTTTGGGACGGGTTTGGGAATATTTTTTTTTTCTGCGGGTTTGGGACGGGTTTGGGATTTAGCGATATACCCGTTTACCCGACCCAATTACCCGATAAAGTGTACCTGTTTACCCGATATAATTTCTTTTATATTATTAAATATTTATATATATATTATACATCCATTTTTTACACATATAGGTATTCTATTTCGTATACATTGTAGTTATTTGATATATATTTTTATAATAACAATATAAAATGTAACCGGTTAGTAGTTACCCGATAGATACCCAATGAGTTTCGAGATGAGTATACCCAACGAGTAATCTTTTTAAATTAACGGGTTTACCCGAAATCCGTGGGTATACCTGATACCCAATGGGTATTTACCCACTAGAAACCCGACGGGTTTTGGGACGGGTTTGGGACAAGCATATCTAACCGGGTTTGGGTTTGGGATTACCTAAACCCGTCCCAAACCCGACACATTGCCATCCCTAGGTTCAACTACCGATATGAGTACAAGCAAGCAAAGCATAAGGTACAAGTCCCACTGCAAACACAACTGCCGCTCACGCCGGAAGCACCTTTGGCGGGACTGCCAATACGACCTTTGCCTTCCTTCACAAAGACTCTTATGTCCTCTTTCTTAATCGGCCATGGTTATGTATCAAGACGAACCTTCTGACAAATATGACAATTACGACGAGGGTGGCTTTAGGAAACGCACGACCACCTGCGATAACAGGTTGTTTTGGGTTCTTTGTGACCGACAATCGTCTGGTCACTCATCGGTTCTTTCCGTAGGGGTAACATAAATGGTTCCGTGTGGTCGATGTTGACTCAGCGGCGGTAGAAGGGTGTGGCAGTGGCGGAGAAGGTGGTTGTACTGGCGATGGCGGTGGTATAGATGTGGTGAAAGTGGTGGTGTACCGTCGTTGATGTTGACTCAGCGGCGGCAGAAGGGTGTGGCAGTGGCGGAGAAGGTGGTTGTACTGGCGATGGCGGTGGTATAGATGTGGTGAAAGTGGTGGTGTACCGTCGTTGACCTGTGAAATTAACGTCCCCAAGGGCTTCTCTCACTCACTTTTGAGCGTATTTTGAGCATATGGAGGAAAATTAGAAGTTATTTCTGAAATGGTTTTCAAAACAGGCATATGGTTTTCCAATTGTAGGTTTTTACCTGTAATTCATTTCTTCTTACATCTGCCCAACTCCTTTTTACAATTTTTTCCTCCATTTTAGTTAAGTAAAAACATTGAAGTACTTATATAACAAACCATTTTTTTTTCAAACTAGATTAACCTAAAATTAGTGCATGCTTTATAATATCATTTATTTGTGCTTTAATCTATCTATTATACTAAAGCAAAATAATGGTTGACTATTTGACTATGAGGTGGCTATTCTCTTTGGCCAGAGAATTGTGATTTTGGACGGCATTTTCCTCTCCTCTCTATTTCCTTCAATTTCCTTCAATTCTTGAACCGCCTTCTTTAGATTATATATGGAAGGTTTTAATCTTATTCAATAATCGATTGAAATTATGGAACCGTTTCCAATTGTATCGCCTATATACAAAATCTTGCTTTTAATCGGATGTTTCAATCGATCATTGAAGAAGCGTGCTCTGTTTTTTATTCATCATCAGACATCCAAATACAAGCATCGGTAAGTATATTCCACCTATGTTTGTGATTTTTAGTTTTTATTAGAAAACCCCAATTTTGTTGTATGATTTGTATATTGTTGTTGATGTTAACGGATCTGTTAATTCTTTTAGATGTGAGATTTTTACCAGTTGATTGATGTAATTAGTCTGTTTATTGTTGTTCTTAGACACCATAATTGATTTCTATTTGTTTCTGGTTATTCATCTTTTGTTATTTTTATAGTTCTTTCATTCCATCATAAACCCTAATCGCTATTTTTTGATTATGTAGACAGATTTATGTTACCATGTTGTTACAGAGTTTTAAAATTTAATAAAATTGTATTTTTGTTCTGCTTTTTTGAATATAAAATTGTTCTAATTACAATTTTTGTGTGTGTACCAGGTGTTTTGAAGTTGAAAAAATGGCTGTGTTTTTACAGTGGGTTAAAAAAAACGGTTGCCTACCAGGTGTTTGATCAATTGCTTCCCATTTTATATGTATTATTTCGGATATTGTGTTTTGAAGTTAAAGTTGATTTTGTGTTTATTTCAGATTCAGGGTCTAGGTTGCCTCTTAAGCGGGTCAGAATTATCTTAGAAAGTGGCTGCCTACCAGGTGTTTGATCAATTGCCACCCATTTTATATGTATTATTTCATATATTGTGTTTTGAAGTTGTTTATGTGTTTATGTCAAATCCAAGGTCTAAGTTGCCTCTTAAACGGGTCAGAACTGTCTAAGAAAGTGGTTGCCTACCTGGTGTTTGATCAGTTGCCTCCAATTCAGCTCTTTTTATGGCTGATTACACTTACATTGTGTTTCTCTACACAATCAATGTAATGTGTTTTTGGTGTTATTTTTCATTTTCTTCCGGTTTTCTTAAACAATCAATGTGATGTGTAGGTAGGGTGTTCAATTAACACACGACTCCAGTTGTGACTTAAACCGCATTTCCCTAAGGTATCGTTACAAGTTTTAAGTTAAAATGGTTTGATAATGGAGGAGTTGCATGTTTTTTATGTGTTTTTTTGATGATTGGTTACATGGGTAGTTATAAAAATGTGATTTTTTTGGGGTTTTGGTTATTGGTAGGCATTAAAATGTATCAAAATGTGATTTTTTTTGGGTTTTGGTTATTGGTAGGCATTAAGAAAAAAATAAAAACTTTGATAATGAAGAAATTGTTAAATTAGTTATTTTTCTTAATTTGATTTTGGTATGCATGACAGAGATGTTGAAAGAAGATGCTAATGGTGGAGAAGTGTCGTCTGATATACCTGCTACACTCAAAGAATTGAATTACTATCATCCTTGCAGGTTCTAATTATTTTCGATCTTACAATAAAATGTTTAAATTAAATCAATGAATGCTTCATATTAGGATGATTCTTATTTAAACTTATTATTATGGGGCTCAACTGAATCAAATATTGGATTTCTATAATGTTTTTGATAAATGCACACCAACTGCTCGATGAAATGCCGTGTGAAACTGAAAAGATTGTTAGGCATCTTATGTTACTGATAGAAGAGGTCACAATTTATACCTTAAAAATGGACAACAATATAAGCAATGGATCTGTTTAAGCAATGGTCTCACGATTCATTTGTACCTGGAATCTGGTTTTGAGAAAGTAATTAACAAATGGTCAAAAACTTATGCTACCACTTGGAAACAAGAAATACACTAGAGGCCCATAATATGTTCAAGTCAAAATTCTGATCGTTAGCAATAAAATCGAACATTCCTTTTTCGTCATTTTTCTATTGAACTTTTATTTCAAGTTTTCTTGGACTTACATTTTGCAGTTAATGTTTAAAAAAGTACGTAATTTATCTTTTGGTCGTATCTTCATATTAGATAATTGACTTATCTTTTGTTTAGTATTCCAAAATACGAACCTTTTGCATTCATAATACACTTGTGGCTAGATGTCAAAGTTTTCAAGAAAGACCTTAGGCTCAACCACTTCTGCTTCTGTATTTAGTAAATGTTGTAGTGATAGTGATGATCCACTTGACTCGAGCTAACCTAACCCGTTGGCATCTGATTATGATATCGGAAGTCAAACAACAACTGGTAGCCCTTCTAAGTAAGCTTTTTTCATTTAATTTGAAACTTAAAAAATAGATTACATCAATGAGTGGATAAATAAAACTAATTATTTTTTGTTTTGCTGAAATATGATTATTAAGGATCAGTAGTTGCCTGTTATGAAAATTCAATCCAGAGATGTAGCAAAACCACCAAGAGTTGGTGGTAGGTAGTGTGGCGGTGGTGTCACCGAAAGGGTGGTGTGAGTTGCTGGCGTTGCAGGGTGGTGTCAAAGGGGGAGATAGAAGTTGTATTGCAGAGTGGTGGTGGAGGTGCTCCTTTGGTAGCCAGAGTGCCAGGTGGCGGAGGTAATTTGAGAGAACTGAAGCCTCCATATTTTTTCCAGTAAAGGTTATGTAATGTTTCAATTCTTGTATGATGTTTATTGTATGCGTATTCACTATTTTAATTTGAAATTTGTGATGTTTATAATAACACTCCGAGAAGAATATCTTTTTATCCTAATTCAAACCACCATTTAGTTACCATTTTTGTTCAAAACTTATACTTTTTGTATCCGATATTAAGTTATGTTAACATCATCACTTTGTACCTTATTTGCTTTGCATCAAAGTTGCACCAATTAGCAAATGAAAAGGCCATAGTAGAAGTTGTTTTGCACTGCTTGCAAAGAAGTTCCTCAAGTATAAATCATATGCTTGATCCATTCCTAACTTATTATGAATTCTTTCATTGGTGTAATTATACTTTGAGGTTGAGATATGGTATAGTTGTATATCATAGTCAAATAACATAAACGTGAACTTCAGTTTTAACTGGAACATGTGGATTAGCTTGGTTTTAATTGGTTTTCAACCGAAATGGTGAATCTGGCTGTAGATGCATAGGGATTCGGTAACATGTAAGCTTTCGAATTACGTGTTTGTTTGGGTGGACAAAGAAACAGAGCTAAAGGTTGATGTGCCCGTCGAGAAAGGTTTGCATTCTTTCTGTTAATTGCATTTATGTCATTGCTATATAAGTTTGAAAAGCATGAGTGTCGATTGATCTATTTTTTTTTAATTTTTTATGTCAGCCAAAAAGCAAGGAATGAAGGAAAATTAGCTTCGATCCATTGAGTTTATGTTCGTTGTTCGTCATTTGAGGAATGAAGGACAATCGGTGCTTCGACTCCGTTCAGCCTTTCCGCATAAAGAATTTAGTAAATCTATTAAAACAAGGTAGGTTTCAAGTCAGTTTTTTTTGTGCCTAATATATAACTGGTTGCTGAAATCAGAAGAATTTAAACTTTTTTTTTCAAGCATTTTGCACTTTTTATATTCCATTATTCCCAATAGACAAGTGATTACAAAATATTCCTAATTAACTCAACTAATCATTTCATTGACAACTAATACCTTGTGTCCTTACAAAATATCTGGAGGCAAAATACCATGGTAGTGGAGCTATGAATTCTCTCATCTACTATAGGGGGCTCTATTTAGTGACTACTCAAATGGGTCGATTAGAGTTTGAATTTCTTACCAAATGACTCCATGGTGAACATATGATTCTTCCTTTTTTTAACAATATTAAGCAATGTTCTTGATGATGTGCATGTACGAAATCTATATCTCGACACACAGTAAAATGGATGGGTTGCTTAGAATTTTTTTTGTTTATTTTTAGCTATGGGTCAGTATGAGCCGATTTGACACTAAATACTTCTTCACATAGTTACCAATAAAGTTATATTTAACTATGGATTATAACATTGTAGACTCCTGATGTTGGTGATGCTTGCTAAATGAACTTTTAAGTTTTATCTTTTTTATTTGACCTGCTTCGGATAGAAAACAACCCAAATCCACCATTCATACGTAATGGGTCAAAATTATTACCTCCAGTGTCTTTCTTAATCACCATTCAAAACTGTGTCTTTCTTAATCACCATTCAAAACTGGTTAATTCTAATAAAATATGTGCTACTTCTTATCATTTGTTTCTTTTCGTTTGTGCTTATACAAGAGTTTTGAGTTAGTTCTAATGTTACATGTACATTTGGATCTTTGAAAACCGGTCAAAATGGCTTATTTACCCATGGTTGGGTGGGTTGGCTAATGGGTCGTCAGTCAAATCGAGTTCAGTTTAAGACGATTCATTTTTAGTACCGGGTTAGGTTGACCCACAAATGCTTTTTATCTTTTCTTTATAAATACTTATATATAAAAAACTAGGTTATAACCCGTGGTACCCACGGGTCGCTCTATTTTTAAGGATATTAATATTTTATTAATTTTATTACAATGGTTCGTTTTATAAAATTTGTGGGGATATATATAATATGATTCGATGTTAATCGTATATAATAATATATGCAAACAATGTGATTTATCAATGGTAATAACTATCATACAATTTTCAACATATAACCAGATAATGTTCTACGTATGTAGAATGATGCAGACCAAGATGAAAGGATGATAGTCCGTCTCGCCATCCTAGGTTATCACCCGGGTAGGAAAATTTAAATTACATTAATCATAAGTGTATCAATAAAAGTAATACAAATCAAGTGACATGACATAAATTAGTAACAAAGTGGATTGCATCATTAGGTATTAGGTATGAAGTTTTCTTTATAAACCGTGTACAAAATATCAAGAAAAAGACAAATAATGTTACATTTATAATTTACTATAATTAACATGAGCTCAGTCTGACTGGTGTAGCACGCCTTGCCACATCCAATGTTATAGATGCAAGTCCTCTTTAATTTAGCAAACACCTAAAATTTGATATCCTTCACTTCGTAAATCATAAACAAAGTGACATCCATATATCATTGAGGGTGGGGCAACATGAAAAAGCCATTATGAGCTCAAGTTCATCCTTCAACATTTCTTCTAACTCCATACGCTCCCTTTGCGGCCAACCCATAAAGAGTTGGTCTGCCAATCTACAATGGCATATGATATCATGAGTAGGATAATTATAAGAGATAGCAAGAGATGATCACACTAATAAGTAGTTCCTAAGGAACACAAATGACTCCCAATCACTAATATTTGTCATGTTGTAAGTAGATGCCTTCGCGTTTAACTTGTAAATACCTATGTTGCCCTTGACACGTATGAGAATAAAATAACATTAACGTCTCCATATACCGACAAAAACTGGAAAAAAATGAGTCACGTTGGGTTATCTATTAAAATCGAACGATGTTTTGGTTTTATATCAAACAGATCAAAGTGGTCCAAAAAAAAAAACTGCTAAAGGATGTACAAGTCAATCAGGTTGAAAAGCCCATAATCAGCATCGAAACTTTTTTACCACTCTTTGCTCAAAGATATAGATAATTAATGTCATAATTCTTTTGTAATTGTTGTTAACCCACTAAATATAGATTTAAATATATTAAAAAACGTAGGAAAAGGATTAGTGGGTCAACGTATCCCTCCCATGTTTTGACCCAATCACTTCCATAAATAAAACCAATCAAACTCTAATTAAAAACAATGTCATCAAATCCAAGTCGAGCACAATCTTTGACTTCCAAAATAGACTCCAATAAAAATTTCAGTTTCAAATTTCAAATTCTAAGTATTCCACTAATTTCTCCACAGTAATTGCAAAGAAATTATGATTAAACAATTTTTTGATGGCCTTATCAATCGACTAAATTAGTAATCTCTCTTTTCAACCCGAACGAATCGTTCTAGTTGACCATTACCATTTTCCATAGTTTTAAAAACAGCCAATATATTAAATAGAATTTCTATTAGTTGATAAAATCGTTTTTCTTTAAATTAAATACATGAACAAACATTTGTATATAAAAATAGTTTTAATGGAAACGGGTCAGATGTGGGTCAAAAGTTATCCAAAGTAGTATTTTGATAAAAAAAAAATTGGATTATTACCGAATATCAAAAAGTTCTAACTCAAATTTTCAAGTAAATATTTATTCATAAAAATTATTAACTTTGGAAAAAAACATTTACATGTCAACCCGACATGTACCAACCATACGCATTTGACACGTTACCCAACCGATTTCATTTACACACATATTTATAGCCAACACACACTTAAAACGGGTCAAAGACGTGAATGCATATTAAGAACATGAGAATTCTAACATAACTCAATACGGGTAATATGATGGAGATACATACCTTTGTAGAATGAGGAACCTACTTGTTAACATTCAACTATTAACACTTATATCGTAACCAATCGTCCTCTCAGTTAGAAGATGACATTTAAATAGTGTATTCCCTAACAAACTTGTCAAGAACCATGTTTCAGATTATCTTGTAAAAGCAACCATGTCGAATTTTATTATGCACCTAAGTTTATATCCCATCTTCGAAATACAAACAAATCCTCCTTAGTTGATCTCACAAGGATTTCATTAAGTCACCCATTAGTACGCTACTTACTATAACTTAAAATCATTCGCTGACTTATAAACCTTTATGTTTCAGATAGCACAAATTCTTACTGCATCACTAAAATAATAATCACTTCATTTCTTAACCAACACTAAGCCAAAATAATAACCAGTTAAGCAGCTCATAAAGATTCCAGTTAATATTAGTTATTTGTAGTTGCTCCAAATTGGGTACAACTTCTTAATTCTAGTGTAGGAGGGAACCGTCCCCTTCTTTTTCGCTAGCTGATATATTAAATGGAACCAATGACTTCTTCCCTTATACAGTTAAAAAGGTATGAAGCTCCTGTCACTAAAGATAACAACATCAGTCCTTGGTTTTAAAAAGGGTGATGCGCTTTGATGCGTTTTGATCCCAAACTCTGAAGCATGATTTGTGCAAATCACGTATCTGAGGCGTTTGTTATTAAAAAAACTTTTAGCACACTTTATGCTTGTGAAAAGACCAATTCATGTTTTGAAGTCACTCGTTTACCAATCAAAAACAATAAAAAACAATTGTAGCATATAAATAATTAAAATAAAAAGTAGTATAGATAAACTTACTTTTGTTTGTCCAAGATTCTACTTGATTCCTTCAAACTTTGATCTCTTTATCCCCTTAACAATCAAACAAAGATATTTCAATAGCAATTTCGTATCCCAAATCAAATACCAAAACAACTCATTCTTTTGTTACAAAGTCAGAAACATAGTACTTGAGTTATCCCCAAACCAAACAAATATAGTCTTCTATTTAGGTTCGTTCTCTTGTGAGATGTTAATGCTTTGAATAAGGTTGACCACGGGTCAACGCTTGCAACTTCTGACCGTTTACATGAAAATAAATATTGAATTTGGGTTATGTTTTATCTCTAACGAATCCAAAACTTATAATATCGTTATAACTTTTTAAACAATATAGTAATTATTTATATAATATGTTCTAAAACTTTTGACAATAGTAAGTGTTTTGGGTCAATCCAACCTATACCAAAGCACATGGTTTTGACATGAAATCCAACCCGCTCACAAGGGAGTAACCTTTCGATTAAAATCAAATTATTTTCACTACAATTTTTATACAAAATATATAATAATCATACCCAAAAAGCTTTTCCTACCAGCATTTTTGGAGATGAATAAAGTGCTATTTGTTTAAACTGTAGTCTACAAACCGGCCAAAATTCAAAAGCATGTTTACCTTAATAATGTTAATTTGGCTTTGCATAGATTCTTGGTACTCAGTTTCTTCAGATTTGTCGGACATTACGCCCGGACCTCCTCTTCCAGTGACTCATTAGGCATGTCCCTTAGTTTCGGCTGCAACAACCAAATCATGTTATTTCAACAAAATATAACCTGAATCGACCCGTTAACCCATACACGGGTCGAAATAACTAATGCTTACCGAGCTTTCAGGTGAGCTTCTCGTTCCTATAGATTTGCAAGTTATGACCAAATTGATATACTTCCGTAGCATAGAACGCAACTTATGCAACACCATAACATTAGTTTTAGAAGGAAAAAAAGTAAATGAAGAGTAAAATTTTGGTGGAAAATTATCTTATTATGTTTTGACCTCTTATTTCCCATTTTTGTTTACTTCTACTGTTCCACACAAGTTTTTAAATGTGATAAAGTTAGCAATCACTAATCAATAATGTTTGTATATTATACATCAATGCATTTTCCAATAATATAATTGAGGATACAAGATGCATACTAAGTACTAACCATTTAATACTCTTTAGAATCAACCTCTACATGTGTCAATTCACAAGAAAGTCTTTCTTAACATGAAAACAATGGGTCTTCCTGTTGAAATGAAAGATAACAACCTAAACTGAATTAGCTTACATGTGAAAATAAGATATAAAAACTTTCTAGAAACAATTAAAAGAAAGGAACTGGGCATTTTTATATGTTACATTCTTAGTAATTGATTGAGTTTCACATGATATTATAGAAACATAGGACAAGCATTACCGGCGCTGCAACATTGTCCTCGAGCAGCTTTGTCGCAACCTCAATATACAACAGCCAACTTCATTACTTGCGCCCCAACATTGTCCTCGAGCAGCTTTGTCGCAACTTCAATATACAACAGCCAGCTTCTCTTGCCATTCTATATTCTTCTTAGTACCAAGACTATGGGAACTCTGATCAACAAACATGTGGTGTGCATTATTCAAAACAAAAAAAAAACACAAACAAAATCACAACTTTCCACCATTTAATCAAATAAAATTTACCTAAAAAACTTCTAAATAATGGACTCGCTAAGTGGCTTGTGTTTATCACTATGCCAAGTTTTTTTCACACATTCAAACAGTCTTGGTCCAACCCTTGGCATCTTCAACGACGAAAGACAAAAAAAATATGGGAAAATTGAAACTTTACGATGGAAAATTAACAAAATCTCTACATGAATATCGAAAATTCAAGCCGGTTCACAAAAGAGACAAAAAAACCAGGAAAATTGTAACTTTATGAGTAATTGAAAGTAGGAAACTTGCAAGATGTTAATCCGTTAGATAACTTCTTACATGGATCAGATGATCGAACCTCCTCATCAAACCTCCTGTTCTTTGTTCTTACGACTCACATCCACCAGATTCCTTCACCACCGCCATTTCGGTGGAAGACGAAGACGCCGCCTCAGTCTGCCTGAACTAATTGATCACCAAATTTCAAACATCAACATGAAAAAAGAAAAAAACCGAATGATGTAGGGTTAGTTGCTACTACATGTAGGGTTCTGAGAGTGAAAAAGGGAAATATATTGGGTAAAAACCAACGATGATAATAAAAACCAAATCGCGACTAAGAAATACTGATAGAACATTAAATACCTGCTGATGTGTGTAAAATGCAACATATAAAACACATCAATTAAGGCATAAAACTAACCCTTTTTTAGTACTAATGTTGGAAAAAGAGTGTTTTTGTCTTCCTTTTGTATTTTCAGGATGAAATGAGCTCAAAATCACAAAAGAAGCAAAAAGACCACTAATTCTACCATAAATACAAGAAAAGGAACAAAAGTAGACTGCCCGGACCCTCAACGGCACCTCCCAAAGCAAAAAGGAAGAAACAGAGTCTGAACACGCCCCGTGTCCAGCGAACACGGGGGCGTGCCCAGGAAGCAGCAGAAAAGACAAACCAGTAGAAGCTTCCATTGCCCACCACGGGGCCGTGTCCAGCGAGCACGGGGGCGTGGTGAAAGTACAGCAGGCGCATTAATTGTAATTCGCAATTACAATTAATGAGGAGAGAGAGTGTCAGGCGGGCACGGGGCCGTGTCCAGCGGACACGGGGCCGTGTCCAGCCTTCTGTTCAGCCTATAAATAGAGGAGCTTGGCTTCATTCTCTCTCATCCCTTGGCACACCACCTCTCTCACACTTCATCCACCACCCACCACCACCATAATACCATCATCCACCACCATCATCCATTGTCCATCATAGAGTGTGTGAGTCGTCTCGGGATCCAAGATTGATCGTAAGAGTTCTTGACAATCAAGGTCATGTTTGCCTAAGTCTCTTACATCACTTGGTGAAGACAAGTGTTTAGTATAATACTTTTTATTTTTAATCTTTTGCACTTTTTATTTGGTTTTGTATTAATGACTTTAATAACTAGTTACTTATGTTGAAGGTGATCTTTCCTTATCGTTTGTCCGTGGTGTCTTGGCGTTATTTTACTGTCTATATAAAATAAAAGATTTTCACCATTCATATCTCCACGGTCTATATGGAGGTATGTTGGCTACCTGGTCGGGGGTTAAGGAAACGGTTTGGTAAGGGTCTTGCCCTTGTTCAGCGTTTAGAGGTCCTGCTTGGGACCTGGGTCAAATTTAGTAGGATCTCCTTCAATGCCCATAGGTATTGGATGGCGGGGATCCAAACTCTTTGACCCCCTCATAAGTTA
This sequence comes from Helianthus annuus, assembly GCF_002127325.2. Lineage (NCBI taxonomy): Eukaryota > Viridiplantae > Streptophyta > Magnoliopsida > Asterales > Asteraceae > Helianthus > Helianthus annuus. The sequence goes on from NC_035449.2 coordinate 12,142,568, forward strand.
ACTACTATTAATACTATAACCCGGTTATTTAGGACTGTATCCCTGCTGACTCAGACTACTTAGCCGAGGGTAACGTCACCGCCAGAAGCGGGGCCTACCACAATTTGCATTAATAACTTAATTCATTATCTTTCAACAATCCGACCCTTTAGGATTGTATCCTTGCTGACTCAAACTACTGGGTTGAGGGTAACGTCACCTTCAAAAGAGGGGCCTACTACAATAACTAAGATAATCTCTTAAACAAGTGCAAAAGTGCGAAAATAATCAAAGGTTATACTAATACACGTGTCGGATCCAAGTGATTCATCTTGTCTATCTGTTTTTATTTTATTTTTATTTTCAGCATTTAGTTAGTTTTTATTTTTCTTAGTTTAAAACATTTTTCTAACTTTTTGATTTGATTAGACGTTGAGGATAAACCGGTATTAAAAGCTCTTGTGTCCTTGGACGACCTCGGTATCTTACCAACACTATACTACGTCCACGATGGGTGCACTTGCCCATATGTGTGTTTAGTGTTAGTAAATATCGTGTTTTATAAATTTAAAACTTGGCTAAAAGTGTAAAAAGGGCTTAAATATACATCAAAATTATATACACACCGACACACATCAAGTTTTTGGCGCCGTTGCCGGGGACACAAGGATTTTAAGAAAGCTTAAAATCGAAGGCCTAATCAGTTTTTCAAAACCTTTTTTTTTTAAAAACGCGCGCATTTTTCTGCATTTTAGTTTAGTTTTGCATTTACAGTAGCCTGAACACGGGGTCGTGCTCGCTGAACACGCCCCCGTGCTGCATAATTTTAGAGTAGATACCCAGATACAGAGTCTGAACACGGGGCCGTGCTCGCTGAACACGCCCCCGTGCTCAACGTGACCAGTAACTTTAATTAAAACGCCCAGATACAGTCCCTGAACACGGGGCCGTGTTCATCCAACACGGGGCCGTGTCCAGCTTCTGTTTCCGTCTTATTTTTGTTTTCTGGTCCCGAGACTCAGTTGTGGTCTGTTGAGTGATTCTTATGGATCAATACTCAAGAGGTTACAACTACACCTATGATGAGGATGATTATAGGGGTAATTATTGTACTAGTTGTCGTAACACACGCTCGGTTCAATATAATACTTCATATCAACCATCCAATTCATACAACCATTATGAGGAGCCCAGGTACGAGCCATCAACTTCATACACATCCTATGAAGACCAAAGGTATGAACCCCCTCCCTCATACTCATATTTTGATGAACCAAGGTATGAGCCTTCATACTCATACTTTGAAAATTCAACATATGAGCCACCACCTTCATACTCTTATTATGAGGAACCATGGCGTGAACAACCCACCTCATATGAGTACTATGAAGAACAAAGTTTCGACCCTTATCCATCATATACTTACAATGAAGAACAATGGTGTGAACCATCTACTTCATATAAGTACTATGAGGAGCCAAGGATCGAACAACCGGATTCAAGCTTTGAGGATCCAAATTCTTTCAATCTCACCGAAGTGACCAATAGGATATTAGAACATATTAAAACTATCGAAGGTTGCATAAAAGAATCTCGCGCAAGGGAAGAGGAATCCCGCGCAAGAGAAGAGCTAAAAAATGATAATAACGTAGAGATAGTTGAAAGTGTAAAAATGGAAGAACAAGAAAGTGAAAAACCGACACATGAGTTAAACAACGAAAATGGTGAGTCCAATAATGTGAAAATTCAAGAAGAGTCTAATTTTGAAGAAATTAACCTCTTGTCACCTACTTTCGAAAATCATTGTTTAATAACCCCTCATGCTAAGTTTTTAAAAGAGTTAAACACTAGTGCTAAAATCAAAGACTTAGTAAGCGTTAAGTTAACTAATGATCAAACCTCGCTAATAAAAGAAGACCCTTTTGAAATTAACATTACACCGGTTCCATGTTTCTTTCAAAATTCATGTATTAGTAATATCACCATCGATAAGGATCTTTTCGTTAACATAATGCCTAACTATATTTTTGAAAAATTAAGTGTTTGTGATTTTACTCCACTTCAAATACCCATTTTTCTATCCAATCGGAAAGTAATAAAATCAATCGGTGTAGTTGAAGATGTTTTGGTTCAAACAAATCAAATGGTAATCCCAACCGACTTCGTCATCCTAGATGACGCACCCTTAGTCTTGGGAAAACCTTTTGTACAAACTCATAGAACTTTGAAAAACCGGAAATTCAACAATCTACCTCTTCAATTAGGGGCATTCAAAAGGAGCATAGATCTTGAGCGCTCAATGAAATATCCTTTTGGTAACAATGACCCCCTAATTGAAGATAAAGCTGAACCACCCGATACAACCAACGAAGAGGACCACTTTGTCGAGGAAGAGATAGCCATAGAACAAACTTTTAAGGTTCTCGATCTAGATGAGCCACAAAATAAGGTGTCTTCTAAAGACCCACCCATTGAGCTCAAAGAACTTCCTAAAGGTTTGGAATATGCTTTCCTAGACAAAGAAGGTAGTTTACCCGTAATTATTTCATCTAAATTAAGTAATATAGAAAAAGAGAAATTAGTTAACTTACTTAAAAAACACAAAAACGCGATCGCTTGGAAGCTTGTAGATATTAAAGGAATAAGCCCTTCCATGTGCACGCACAAAATTTTAATGAATGATGACTACAAGACGGTAATTCAACCACAACGAAGAGTGAACCCCAATGTTCAAGAAGTGGTTAAGAATGAAGTCATCAAACTACTCGACGCCGGACTAATCTACCCTATCTCCGATAGCCCGTGGGTAAGTCCAGTTCAAGTAGTCCCAAAGAAAGGAGGTATGACGGTAATAACTAACGAGAAAAATGAATTAATACCAACGAGAACCGTCACAGGATGGAGAGTATGTATAGATTATAGGCGATTAAATGAAGCGACTAGGAAAGACCACTTTCCTTTGCCCTTCATTGATCAAATGTTAGAAAGATTATCCGGTCATAAATTTTATTGTTTCTTAGATGGTTTTTCAGGTTACTTTCAAATACCGATAGCACCAGAAGACCAAGAGAAAACAACTTTCACATGTCCCTACGGAACTTTTGCATATCGACGCATGCCATTTGGTCTATGTAATGCGCCTGCAACATTCCAACGTTGTAGGGTCGCCATTTTCCATGATATGATCGAAAAGACAATGGAAGTCTTCATGGATGACTTTTCCATCTTTGGAGACTCATATGACCAATGCCTCGATAATCTTGAACGAATGCTATCCCGATGTGAGGAAACTAACCTCGCCCTTAACTGGGAAAAATGCCATTTCATGGTAACAGAGGGAATAGTACTCGGTCACAAAATCTCAAGCGAAGGAATGGAAGTTGATCGAGCAAAAATAGAGACTATTTCTCGATTACCTCCTCCATCCTCCGTGCGAGCAATCAGAAGTTTCCTAGGGCATGCCGGATTTTATAGAAGGTTTATCAAAGACTTTTCAAAAATTTCAAGGCCTCTAACAAAATTACTTGACAAAGATGCACCCTTCATCTTTGACAAGGAATGCAATCAAGCATTTCTAACCCTCAAGGAAATGCTAGTCAATGCACCTATCATGATAGCGCCAGATTGGAAATTTCCTTTCGAGATCATGTGCGATGCAAGTGACTTCGCTGTTGGAGCAGTCTTGGGACAAAGAAAAGAAAAACATTTCCACCCAATCTATTATGCTAGTAAAACTCTTAATGATGCGCAAGAAAATTATACAACTACAGAAAAAGAATTACTAGCGGTGGTATTTGCTTTTGATAAATTTCGTTCTTATCTTGTTCTTTCTAAAACAATAGTCTATACAGACCATGCAGCCATCAGGTACCTCTTCAAGAAGCAAGACGCAAAACCCCGTTTGATAAGATGGATTCTACTCCTCCAAGAATTCGACATTGAAATCAAGGACAAAAGAGGAGCAGAAAACACTGCTGCAGATCATCTCTCACGCTTAGAAGACCCAGCTTTGGAGACAACCAGGGACGAGCAAATCAACGAAAAATTTCCCACGGAATCCTTGGAAATGATAGAGAGTAGACAAGAACCATGGTATGCCGACTACGCTAATTTCTTAACTAGCGGTGTAGTCACCAAAGGATGGCCACATCATCAAAGAAAGAAATTCTTTGCTGATGTAAAGCATTACTTTTGGGAAGACCCCTATCTTTTCAAAATGTGTGTTGACCAGCTCATCTGAAGGTGTGTCTATGGTAATGAAGCACGAAGAATTCTCCATCATTGTCATGAAGGTCCATACGGAGGACATCATGGTGCCGCAAGTACCGCACGAAAGGTATTTGATTCAGGATTTTACTGGCCGACCATTTACAAGGATGCACAAAACCTTGTAAAGACATGTGATGCATGCCAAAGATCAGGTAATATTTCTTCCAAAAACAAAATGCCTCAAAATGGCATTCTCGTCTGTGAAATCTTTGATGTGTGGGGACTCGATTTCATGGGACCTTTCCCACCTTCAAAGGGAAACAAATATATACTTGTGGCAGTCGATTACTTGTCTAAATGGGCAGAGGCCGAGGCTCTTCCAACAAATGATGGAAGAGTGGTGGTAAAATTTCTGAAAAAGCTGTTCTCTCGTTTCGGGACACCAAAGGCTTTGATAAGTGATAGAGGTACCCATTTTTGCAATCATCAACTCGAAAAAATATTAACAAGGTATGGGGTCTATCACCGGGTCTCAACAGCATATCATCCTCAAACAAATGGGCAAGCCGAAGTGACTAATCGAGGTTTAAAACGAATACTTGAAAAAACCGTAGGAATAAATAAAAAAGAATGGGCCGATAAATTAGACGACGCTTTATGGGCTTTTCGAACTGCTTATAAAACCACTATAGGCACAACCCCATATAAACTCGTCTATGGAAAAAGTTGTCACTTGCCAGTAGAAATAGCTCACAAAGCCTACTGGGCAATAAAAAACGTAAACTTAGATTTGGAAAATGCCGGTAAAAATCGATTTTGTCAAATAAACGAATTAGACGAACTTAGGAATTATGCATATTCTAATTCCGAAATTTATAAGGAAAGAATGAAAAATTTGCATGATAAATATATTAAATCTAATGAATTTCGGGTTGGAGACCAAGTTCTATTGTTTAATTCACGACTTCGATTATTTCCTGGTAAGTTAAAATCTAGGTGGTCAGGACCTTTTTCCGTCACCCATGTTTTTCCACACGGTGCAGTAGAAATTAAAACTCGAAATGGGACACCATTTAAAGTCAATGGCCAACGGCTGAAACTCTACCGAGGATCCATTGAGGATGAGGAAGAGGAGATCTCACTTCAGACGGTTAACGAATAAATTCGTACCCGACATGTTACAGGTAAGTGTACGTTTAAAAACCGGTAAATCATTTTTCAGAAATAAGGGGCATGCACACGAGCACAACAAAAAAAAAAAATATTTTTTCAAAAACTTTGCCCGGCACGGGGCCGTGTCCGCTGGACACGGGGCCGTGTCGAGGCGACTGTTATAAAACCCTCTTTTCCTATCAGTTACACCATTCCACACGCCCCGTTTAGCCGAAAACTCTCTGGTTCGAGGCGATTTTCTGCAGTTTTTCTACGTCACCACCGAATCTAACAACGTCAAGATGTCGAAATTCACAAGGTTTGGCGCAAATGAACTGGACGCTAGGGCACGGTACGAGGTTCTACAAACAAGACCGGAAGAGTACCCAAGACGGGCGTGTACTGATTTGCTAACCATGGTGAACCAACTTGACCGCTTCAACAACATTGTGAGGGGTCCACTGCATGCCGCATTGACCACCCGACTACGGTCGGTACATCAATGCACGATGGAGTTCTATAGCACCTTCATTTTCAACTCGAGGCGCGAACCATTTGATCATGACGCGGTTGAATTTCGATGTGGAGGGACCACATTTAGAACCTCCATGGCACAGTTTGGAGCCATCATTGGGCTGTACAGTGAAGAGGAAGCGGGGAATGAAGAGAATACAGGGGGGTTACGAGACTTGGATGCAACCGAACGCCAAGCCGCATGGGCTCAAATAGGTGAAGGAATCTACAACCCAAGCAGCACCAAAAGCACCAAACTGAGGGACCCGTTATACCGCTACATCCACAGGCTCCTCACGTACTCGCTGAACCAACGCCATGACAGTAGTGGCGTTGTTGGGTTGAAAGATTTGGTTGTCCTTCACTGCATCCACAACCAGAAGCCTCTAGATGTTCCTTACCTCCTACTGCGAAACATGCACTTGAACCGCCTTGCTCATGCTCCTACACCGATCTTCTTCGGAGGATGGGTGTACCGTCTTTTCAAGCACTTCACGAATATCCCAAGGTCCTTCGAAAGGAGTCCATGGTCGGGCCGGGTCGATTATCACATTTGCCGAGCCATGAACTTGCTTTATGAAGCGGAGGACGGGACGGTGAGCTTTCAAAGGACGCAAGGCTATGCATGGAACCCGCAGGAGGCTCTAGTTCTTCATGCACCACATCCCCATTTTCAATATCCACCCCAAGGCGATGCGGGCCAATCCTCCTCTCAAGGAGGTGGTTTTCCTAACTTTCAAAGTTTACATGATCTTTTGCAGGAAAACCTCATGTGCTCAAGGAACACCTACAACCTCGCCAACAACACACACCACCGGGTTGGAGCTATCGAACGCAACATTAACGATATACAAGATGATATCGGTAGCATCCGGGAGTACATGGCGAGGCAAGGGGGTGGAGGTGATGGTAGTGATGAAGACATGGAGTAGGAGGCTTGGAGGAACAACGGGCTGGTTGGTGATGAGCCCACAGGTTTAAGTGCCCTTCTTATCTATCAAACAATTCATGGCCTGCGTGCCATTTGTCGAACAATTTACTTTCCCTAACTATTTTCATCTTTACTTTGTTTTTACTTTATGTTTGGATAATGTTTAACAATGGTAATTTAGGATGGTTTGTGCTTGGTTGGTTGGTATTAAGTGATTAAACAGGTGCAATGCAAGGGTTAGAGTGCTAAACATTAGCACTTGCAGCCCCAGGATGGAGAAACCGGGAGAAAAACCCATTTTTCGGGCTAACAGACTGTCCATACGGGGACGTGTCCAGCCGACACGCCCCCGTGTCCATCTCCCAGATCTGCTGTTTGGCTACTGACCTGCAATTTTTTGCCCGACACGTGGCCGTGTTCACCCGACACGCCCCCGTGTCCACCTTCTGTAAGTTTTCGTTACTGGCAGTTCACCACGGGGCCGTGTCCGCTGAACACGGGGCCGTGTCCGGGATGCCAGTAACAAAAATCTTTGCTTTTTAACATACTTTTATACATTCTAATCAACCAAAAATATTATTTTTGGACACATTGAGGACAATGTGTAATTTAAGTGTGGGGGGGATGATAAAACCTTGAAATTTTGCAAAATCCTAAACACAAGCCTTACACAAAACTCTATTGGAACCGCTAAACACCCCAAATTTTTCAAAAACTTTTTCATTTTTTTTATTTACTTGTCTTAGTTTAAGTTGGGAATAACAAGATCTAAAAAGGTTATATTTTTACAAGTTTACAACCGATAGCGTCGTGATAAAAAAGGAACCAACATAAGAAAATTATGAAACGGCATAACAAGTCTAGTTTAAAATTCGATTATATATGCTTGGTCACATTAAAAACCCATTCCCACAAAAGTGAGTTTTGAGCCTTTATTGAGCATAAAAATACACATATTTAGATTAAATGCTCATTTTTCGTTTCTTGTGTGAATAGCCGCTCGGTCCTTACAAATCTAGAACTTGCCACGACGATACATTCCCGGTCCTTACCAACTTAAACCCAAGTAAGTAAATGATGGAGGCATTAGGACTAACCATTTTTCTTTCAAAAGCATTATTTTTCATTTTTTTTTACCTACCCAAAATCCCCCTAGATAGCCCTTTGAGCCTAAACCTTTTTCATTTCATTACCCCAAAACCCTTTTTACCCACCAAAAACCTTTTTATTTAATTTTTTAGTAACAAGTTAGATTTTTCGTAAACTCATTTTTTTATGTGACGAAAAAAAAAAAATATGATGATGAAGTCAAAAACAAACAAAAGCTATAAAAGCTTGTTTGGAGAAATACTTCAAAATAAAAAGTCACTAAAAATAAGGTACTTCACGAAAACCGACGCTTGTTACGATTTTCGCCCTTTTTACTAACCACTAACCAACCACCCACCTTTAAACCCAAGCCTTCACCCAAAAAGTCCTCTTGATATTTACAAAGGTAAAAAGTTAAAAAGGAGGAGGATTGATTGCTTGGCAAGCCTATGGAAAGACGTAAGTTCCGTGCCGCCCTCGAGTGATTCACTAAAATATACACCTTCGGCCGAGTGTTGAGTGATCTCCCGTGAGGTATGTGAACTTGTATATAAATGGAATTTTAATAAGGCATGCTATGCCCAAATAAGTAATTTATCTTATGAAAAGTTCAAAATAAATCATAACGAATAGGATTGTAAATAAATAAAAATAAAGCCTATAAAAACCTTGGATTCCCGACACTCTAGGACAAGCTAAAAAACTTCTCTTCTACCTATTCCATTTGGGAGTGTAAGCCACATTTAAAGAGTTTTGCTTGAGGACAAGCAAAAGTTCAAGTGTGGGGGTATTTGATGTGTGTAAAATGCAACATATAAAACACATCAATTAAGGCATAAAACTAACCCTTTTTTAGTACTAATGTTGGAAAAAGAGTGTTTTTGTCTTCCTTTTGTATTTTCAGGATGAAATGAGCTCAAAATCACAAAAGAAGCAAAAAGACCACTAATTCTACCATAAATACAAGAAAAGGAACAAAAGTAGACTGCCCGGACCCTCAACGGCACCTCCCAAAGCAAAAAGGAAGAAACAGAGTCTGAACACGCCCCGTGTCCAGCGAACACGGGGGCGTGCCCAGGAAGCAGCAGAAAAGACAAACCAGTAGAAGCTTCCATTGCCCACCACGGGGCCGTGTCCAGCGAGCACGGGGGCGTGGTGAAAGTACAGCAGGCGCATTAATTGTAATTCGCAATTACAATTAATGAGGAGAGAGAGTGTCAGGCGGGCACGGGGCCGTGTCCAGCGGACACGGGGCCGTGTCCAGCCTTCTGTTCAGCCTATAAATAGAGGAGCTTGGCTTCATTCTCTCTCATCCCTTGGCACACCACCTCTCTCACACTTCATCCACCACCCACCACCACCATAATACCATCATCCACCACCATCATCCATTGTCCATCATAGAGTGTGTGAGTCGTCTCGGGATCCAAGATTGATCGTAAGAGTTCTTGACAATCAAGGTCATGTTTGCCTAAGTCTCTTACATCACTTGGTGAAGACAAGTGTTTAGTATAATACTTTTTATTTTTAATCTTTTGCACTTTTTATTTGGTTTTGTATTAATGACTTTAATAACTAGTTACTTATGTTGAAGGTGATCTTTCCTTATCGTTTGTCCGTGGTGTCTTGGCGTTATTTTACTGTCTATATAAAATAAAAGATTTTCACCATTCATATCTCCACGGTCTATATGGAGGTATGTTGGCTACCTGGTCGGGGGTTAAGGAAACGGTTTGGTAAGGGTCTTGCCCTTGTTCAGCGTTTAGAGGTCCTGCTTGGGACCTGGGTCAAATTTAGTAGGATCTCCTTCAATGCCCATAGGTATTGGATGGCGGGGATCCAAACTCTTTGACCCCCTCATAAGTTAACTACTATTAATACTATAACCCGGTTATTTAGGACTGTATCCCTGCTGACTCAGACTACTTAGCCGAGGGTAACGTCACCGCCAGAAGCGGGGCCTACCACAATTTGCATTAATAACTTAATTCATTATCTTTCAATAATCCGACCCTTTAGGATTGTATCCTTGCTGACTCAAACTACTGGGTTGAGGGTAACGTCACCTTCAAAAGAGGGGCCTACTACAATAACTAAGATAATCTCTTAAACAAGTGCAAAAGTGCGAAAATAATCAAAGGTTATACTAATACACGTGTCGGATCCAAGTGATTCATCTTGTCTATCTGTTTTTATTTTATTTTTATTTTCAGCATTTAGTTAGTTTTTTTTCTTAGTTTAAAACATTTTTCTAACTTTTTGATTTGATTAGACGTTGAGGATAAACCGGTATTAAAAGCTCTTGTGTCCTTGGACGACCTCGGTATCTTACCAACACTATACTACGTCCACGATGGGTGCACTTGCCCATATGTGTGTTTAGTGTTAGTAAATATCGTGTTTTATAAATTTAAAACTTGGCTAAAAGTGTAAAAAGGGCTTAAATATACATCAAAATTATATACACACTGACACACATCACCTGCAGTTTGTAAATTCTCTATTCCCCTATTTTGATGTCTCTGAAAGCTTCTTCACAACAATTTTCCTATCATCCTGTACATCCATAAGCCAATTCATATATTAATAACAATAATCAAGAATTCATCATCTAATTAGAAAACCTCAATGAGTTTAAAATGTGATGATCACTTATTAGTTCCATTATGAAAGTAATGCATAGAGAAACCAATTGGCATGTACACAGATGTTGTTAAGTCCAAGAATGCAACCAGTTCATGAATTCATTGGTTGACACGCATAGCACTAAAAAGCGTCACCATATCGACTACCCTATCAACACACATAATACCTCATCTTCAAACAAAGAGCACAAATCCGCCATGGCTGCATACTTAACGACTCAGATGTAAATGGAAAGTCAAATAACATGCTAATACTCAACAATATACAAAAAAACATTTGATCATCATAGTCCCCTAAAGGAATGTCAATCCCATCGTGATTAAATTACATGTCCACTAAAAGCCCGAAAATGAATGCAAGAATAAGTTGTACAACATGCTTTAATAATTATAATATTAGTCACAGTAATGTGAAACCTAATCAACGACTTCACAAACAACAGTGACAACCAAAACGACTAAGGTGGTGTTTGTTTTTTTCAAGAAGAGCTTCCTGGCCTCTTATGTCTGCACCGTGCAGACGCGGGAAGAGGTTTAGCCTCAGAAGAGTGTTTGTTTTTTTTTTCTGAGAAGTGCTTTTTACCTCTCCCCAGCCTCTTCCTGAGGAAGATATAAACCAAAGCTTTTTACCTCTTCTTGGCACCACCTCCACTTCCACCCCTGCTCCGCCACCATCATCATCATCATCATCATCACCACCCCTGCTCCGCCACCACCATCATCATCATCATCATCACCTCAACCCCTGCTCCGACACCACCCCCCTGCTCCGACACCACTGCTCCGCCACCACCACCCCTGCTCCGCCACCATCATCATCTTCAAAACCCCCAAATCATCATCATCAAAAACCCCAAATCGAACCCCTGCTCCGACCCCAAATCGAACCAAAACCCTAAATCGAACAAACCCCCAAATCGAGAGAGAGAGAGAGAGGGAGCAGCAGGAGACCGAGAACGGTGGCCGGAGCCGTCGACATGTCGTTCAGACCATCATCATCATCTCGAAATCTTCCGACTCGATGGAACCCTAGGTTAGGGAGGTGACGGTGTGAAGGCGGAGGTGGTGACGGTGGTGGTGATGATGGCGGTGGTGAAGTGGTGGCGGTGGTGAAGTGGTGGCGGTGGTGATGATGGCGGTGGTTCAGATTTTAGAGAGAGAGTAGAGAGAGTTTTGTGTGTTTTAAAGGAAGAGGTTTTATATAAAAAAAACAAACCCTCTTCTCCTTGCAGACTGCAGACATTTGGTCCACCTCTTCTCCTGCAGATGTCTGCAGATGTGGCCTGCAGCAGAAGAGGTTTTCCTGCAGAAAAAACAAACAGCACCTAAAATTATGTAAGTAATGGACTATTAGAACACACAAAACGATAAAAACTATCAATTTTCACAAGTCAATGGGTAAAAACCATTATTAAGCAAGCATCCCAGAAGACATGCAAGTTTTTTTTCTTGTTTCCCAAGATAGACATGCTAATATTAAAAATTAATAAAATACATGTCTAATCTAACAATACTGCCAAACACATAACACCCAAAGAACTTATATACATATTCAAAGAACATCAGCAACATGTTAAAATTAGAATAGTAGAAAAAAAATGTCAAATGAAGCAAAATTAAGAGCACAAGATTCGAGCATCACCACTTCAGTTTTAGACTCATGTAGTTTTTGTTGTAAAAACATACCTTTTAATAAAATTAACATAAGTCACCACAGATAACATGATGAAAAAACATACCTTTTGCGAATGCAGAACCAACTTGTTGCGCGTAACCAACTAATTCTAATAACAAAATGGATTAAAATATAGACAAATTATCAAAATCAATGGCACATATATGTATATGCATATACATATTAAACTAAACTGGCACATATTTCAATTAAAATGAGTTTGTGGCTTTTGTTACGATGTTAAACTAAAGGCAACTTTCTTAGAATCCATCAAGAGAGAGACAAATAAAATTTGTATCTGAATAGTTAATTTGCCTTTAAAAGTGTCATTTTGTTTTTAATACCCATTCTCACAGCTTAATACATGTAAAGTAACATTTTATAATAACAAAAATCACACCTTGTTGTAACAACTTTAATAGGCAAATTACTTTTTCCCTACAAAACCACTTCAAATGGGCGAGAAGACCTGTACACCATCTAAATTGGTCATTATGACTTTATAACCAAACTACACTTCAAACGAATAACTCAACTTGGGTAAAGGGTAATTGTGAAGGAAATACATACTTTTGGCAAATGACTTTCTTGAATTGAAATGATACTCATTTAACCCATTAAAAGTAACTAAAAAATCCAAAGTCACCCCATATAAAAGTAAATGGATAACGTCTAACCTTTCGACCAATTACACCAATCTGGCAAACCCCGCACTGTAATGTGAGATTGGCGGTATCCATGTTGCTCCTTTATCTAAAAAATGTCAAAAATTAACTTATATCTTCTTCACATAGTATTAATAACTAAATACATTGACCTTTTATTATGAACTGCATATTTTTTGTACCTTTGCTGATCATTTATAGGATGTAGAGCAAGTGGTTCATAAATTTGATCAAATTCTTCAGTAGCGCCCAGCAGTGAATATCTATGATAACATATGCATCATATGAAACATAATTACACAGAAACTGACCCAAAATTAATAAAAGATATAAGTGGAATTTAAAAAAGGGTACCTGAAGAACCATTAAGATCATGTCTTCTGTCTTCTTAAGCTTATGAATATGAGCTAGCTTATTATTGTATGAATAATCCCAATTCCATAACCCTAATCAAAAGGTAAATTAAAGCATTCTAAACAAACATCAAATAGAAAATAATAAACCAAAAAAGCGAAGTAAAAAGCCAAAAAAACTACAAAATTTCAATTATTAGCCCTAATTTAACAGCTACCAGTTCCTGAAACAGTGGATTTGAATGGAAAGGGTTTAGATGAAACCTGGTGAGAAAGACATTAGAAGTGACGATTTCTTATGTATGAAGACGATGGAAGACTATAAGAGAATCCCTAATAATAAAGAAAAATAAACGAATGTTTAAGATGAAATCGAACAAAAATGAAGAAAATAATTATAACATAAACTCACCTTGCAGAGGAGGAACTGTAACCCTAAGGATGAAACGAAGATGGATCACCTGAGCCAGAAGAGGATGGTGCAACAGTGAAGATAAAATCAATCGAAAACAGAATGATTGATCGATGAGCAGAAGTTAGTTTGCATTTAGGGTTGTGATGGGATTCTTAGGAATCGAAAAGGAAAGGATTAACAATAAAAATCATAGGTGAAGATCAGAAAACCTACCATCTGATTTGCTTGACTGATGGAAGAACGGCGATTGAGGCTGGAAGATTAGGGTTTCTGAATGTTTGAAACGTATGGTGTACTCATTTGTTAATCGGGTGAATGGATATCCATTGGGTCGGATTCATGAACAAAAAGGATCCGCGAGCTTTTTCCAAGATCCGTCCATTTTCCCGCCAAAATGCACAATTTAGAGGCCTCCTAGCTTGACACATCAGCAAAATTTAACACATTTATTATATATAATAGAAGTGTTAATAATCCTTAACTTTTGCCATAAATTTGGCGTTTCTTTCAAAGATATATTTCTCTATGCTTGCTAGAAATCACTTAGGCTACTTCTGTCCTGTACCAGAAACAACCCTCAGGTAACTGAACCCATACTTCTACAAATATTTCAACACTGGTGCTCTTGAAGGATGCAAGCTCATTAAGGAAAGACAAGGTATGATCAACTCATTAATTTTGTAATTTTTAATAGAGTTTAATTCTCTAATATATAATATATAAAAATAATAATGTTTTTGGTAATTTTTATGTTGATAATTTTGGTCATCATACGGGTTTGTGATTATTTTGATCGGCATATTGTTGCTCTTGCTATTTTGACCTTTAATGGAAGGCGTATGTATGATTTGCCAAAGATGCTTTAGAACACGTTAATTTTTTTAAACATCAAACTCACACACCCACCACAAACTCTTTAACATTTCTTAATAACTCAATGTTATTTGTTTTCATTATGTTGTGTACTGTCTACTGTTGCATTTTCAAGACTTTAAACTAATTTGGCCTTTTCACTTTCTTATCTATGACTATGAGACCAACTCTAAAGTATAACTTGGCCTAATGTACACATTTTGGCAAACTACTTCATGATATGTCCTTTTTCATTGCAAATTAAGCCAAAACGATATAATGCTCCAAATTTTAGAAGCTTAGCCAGACACTTTCCAAATTCTTTTTCTTTATCTGCATAGTGCATTAGTATTCAATCATGGAGGTATGGTATGATCTGATCTCTAATGCTTCGTTCACCATTCGTTTAAACAAATATTAGATTTTGCAGCATCATATCTTTTAGGCTTAATTATGCTCGGTCATCATATCTTTTTGAATATTCTGCTCAAGGGGAAAACAAATGCTGGTGGCTATAATTTAGAAATTTACCGGCTATGCTTGAGTAATATTAAGTACAATCATATCTTTTGATTCATTATTTTTATAGTTGGAAGAAGCCAACCATCATCTAACAGCTTTGGAAGAAGTTTTTGCAAAGATCCAGTTCTTACAAAATCCCCCGTTAAGAAAGTAAGTCATGATCTTTCTGGATTAAAAATTGTCTCAGATATTGATTGACTCGATGAAATATAAAAATTTATTATATACAAGGAAACTGGAAAAGTCTACGGATAATAAGCTTATGGATTTTGTTTATGATTGGTTTGTTCCTTTAAAAATACTTTCAATACAAACAGAGAGCTGCATTTGAAGTTAGACGCACTGTTCTCTTACCACAAAAGGGTGCTACTGAAATTCTCAAACTCAAAATGGCCATCATATCATCGCCAGTGTGGAGGAACACTATAGGGTGGATGATGTCCACCAATTTTTCTTATTTTATACCGTTTGATGACAACATCAACATTCCAAGGTTCATTTTTTTTTCCATTTTACTCTCTTTTAACCATATCATGTCATGGTTCAAAATCACTTTGGATCGAAACTTGCCATTTTCAGTAGGGTTGAAACGGGCCAAGCCAAGATGACCAGCATAAACCTGTTGCCCTTCTTTCTTTTTTAAAAATTATAAATATTTGATGCTGTAAGTATAATCATAAAAACAACATTATTAATAGTAATATCTAACTTTGCATTTAGTTCATGTGTAATTTGCATAGCGAGAAGTTAAAAACTCATAACTGAGGGACCTTAAGGTCGTTCCTGTATAAAACAACTTTACCGGGAAACATAAAAATGGAAAAAAAATCTCTTTGAAAAGAACCCATAGGCATACGATTTGTGCAAGATGTGCATAAGGAGCTTCCAGATGTGCAGCCAACATATGTCACTAAACAGGCTAAAGGATCAATGTTTACGACCCACATGATTCACCTCATTCAAAGGGTTGTCAACATGTTTTTTAGATTATATTTGTATTTTATTTACTTGAAACTGAGTTTGTTATGGCTATTTTGTAGACCAAGGATTGATTTGCAAAGGGTAAGGACCTCGTGGTGAGTATGATGGCATCAATGGGAATAAGCTCTTCTACCACCACCATCAGCGACAGTAGCAAGAAAAGCTTTTGTTATTGTATTTATGTTTTTACATCTTAAAGTTTTACTTCCTTTTAGTGTACTTTGACTTTCTTTTATTGAAAACTTGCAGCAGCTATAATATGGGTTTGGGGTTGCAATTATGATAATGGTGTCTTTGTGGTTGTGCTTTTAAATTCTTACTTTTTAAGGTTATTGAAATACAAGGGTGTTGTTTCTATGGTCATTGAATTCAGTGTGTAGTCGGGTATGTAGTAGTCAAAGAGTCAAATGTAGGTTGATGTGATAAAGTTTCTATGGTCATTGAATTCAGTGCTCTTGCGTGTATCCATTTTTCCTTTTGTAATGCTAGGTGTTAAACGATGCATCAACAAATCCGTATCAATTCAGTATTAATATGTTTATGATATTAGGCCATGTTTGGTTTAGCTTTTCAAAACAACTTATAACTTTTTGGAAAAGTTAATAAGTCACAATAGAGTGACTTATTGACTTTTCCCCTCACAAAATAGTTTGATCCAAACACTTTTTAACTTTTTAAAAAGTCAATAAACTAACAAGTCACTAAAACAAGCCTCCCAAACACCCCCTTAATATTTATTTTGTTTCTATTCATGTATTTCAATTATTTGGTGTACTCTCTATCATTTTCGTTAATATTTCAACGTATATATAATTAAAATATTTATGTCAACAATGTTAAAGTAGTTATTTTTCTTATTAGTCACCCGTGTAACACACAGGAACTTAGACTAGTCAATATATATATAATATACACTCGAGTATGTATAAGAAAAATATGAAGCATTGTTACCCTCTCAAGTTTTTTTGTAAAAATACTCCTTAAAATATCGGAAACTATGGAGATTAATTTATTTTTATCTTCATATTTCTGATTACGAAACTTCTTTTTAAAGTAATACTTAGCCGCTATGTTACATGGTGTATGAGACTATGAGTTCTAAAAATATTCATGGATTTTGCCACTTCTATTTAAATTGTAAAGTTTTTGTAAAATACGTATTCATGTTCTTTTGATGTGTGAGTGCGCGCAGGGCCGGCCCTGGGGTGGGCGGGGAGGACCACCGGCCAGGGCCTGATATTTCGGAGGACACGCTATTTTTAGAAAAAGCCCGATATGTATACGTAAAAATTTCTTTTTTAATAGGGTATACCCATACAAACACCAACATAGGCCCACTTACAAAACTATTCTTATGCTTTAGATTAGTTATTAGCCCATTGGTATTAGGTTTAGACATTTATTGAGTCCAATACCCAATTTCGTTAAGGCCTAAGGGCACGTTTTTTGGAGCTCGGATAGGGTACACGAATTCTTAGGGCCGCCCCTAAGTGCGCGTAACCTAACGACTCAAACGATACCGTTAAAATTCCCGCGCTACGCGGGGGACCTTCCACTAGTTTTAATCATTTGAGGAATGATTTATGCATTTTCCATATATTTTAATCATTTGAGAATAAAACCAAGTCATTGTCAAGCAATTACCAATATATTCTTGCGCCTACACAGAATCACATTATCTAAACTTGTATATAAGTGATCAAACTCTTGAGAAATTTTCATCGTAAACAAAGATGAAGACTATGTATGGAGGCAATGCAGTCGGCAAAAATGGTGTACATATATTGACAATGGTGGAATTCAAGACATGGTTGATGACATTTGATCAAGATAAAGATGGCCGGATTAGCAAATAAGAACTCCAGCAAGCCGTCAGTGCGATGAGAGGAGGTCGGTTCACCGCCTTTAGGGGGTGGTGTGGGGTGAGGTCTGCGTATGCTAACCACAATGGTTATATCGATTATGACGAGATCGAAAAGTTGGTGGAATTTGCATATAAAACGTTGGGTTTGATCGTTGTTGGATCCTAGTTCTCTTGGTGTGCTTCTTATTGGTTATTTTGTTGCCCCTTTTTAAATAGTAAAACTAAGTCTTTTAAAAACTGCGTTCATAGATCTCGGGGTCATAACATTACTATGTATAACCATTTGAACTCGACTAAGTAGGTCAAGAACGTCTGGCCCTTTTAGAATAACTCATGTGCTCAACATTTGATTTGTTTGTATTTAAATTGATTTTCGCAAGGTTTGTATTTTTTCGCAGTGTCACCGGCTAACTAGATAATCTTTTTTTCGGTCAAAGAAGTGTAACATCTTTCGTTTGTGTGGCTTATAAAAATTGGTTATATTGGGGTTGATTTGAATGCTACTTGATATTTTTGTTGGTCTCTAATGCTAGTAATTTATGTTGGAACGATTGATATAAAATAAACACGTAATTTTTGTTAAACAAACTTACTAGTTTGAGTTTTGACTATAATACATATTAAACAATATGTGGATTTACTAGTTTGAGTCTTTAACTATCATACTTATTAAACATTATGTGGATTTACTAGTTTGAGTCTTTGACTATCATACACATTAAACAATATGTGAATAAGCATCCACTAGTTATAAAATACGATACTCCGTGTTATTTATGACATATTGTAATATTATATAATAACATATTGATCGATTTGGGTAGACGAGTTAGATATCAACTAATTGTACGTACCATGGTATGGGTACATGAACATACTAAAGGTTATATTTATGTTAGTTTTTTGTTTTTTTTTTAAACCCATGTTCCCATCAGAATAAAAGCAACATAAAATAAAAAAACCCCAATTTTTCCTCTTGTAAACACGTTTAAAATATTAAAACTACCAACTACTTCTTGAACTTAAGGGGTCATATCAATAATTTTGTATAAACCATTGATGGCATCTAAGTAATTTACTTAAAATAAAAACTTATTTAAAAAAAGAAAACTGAAGACCTATATATTATTAACATCGCATTTAAAAAAAGTCGTCACAGAATTAAAAGCATACCTGATACCCATAATTCATTTCATAATTTTTTTAACACTAATGTTATGTTGATTTTTGGAAAAAAAATATCAATTTTGAATGATTTATGCAACACTTAAGTACCATAATTGATGTCAAAATCAGTAGCTCTGGAGTCTTGATTATAATAAGGGAAAATTACCAAAGTGGCCGTTTGACCAAGCCATTTTCTAAAATAGCCATTTGACCGGGCATAATGCACCCTCCCATCAAAGTGAACTCCCATATTTATGCACCTTCAATCCAACCACCAGCTAGCCGACACGTGTCCCTGAAGCCTGAACCGGCTTTATGCCGCGTCGCCTGGCAGCCGAGCCGCTTCCCCCCCCCCAAGCCAAGCCGCTTCACCGCCTGCCCACAAGTACAAGCCATGCCGCCTAATTTACAAGCCAAGCCGCGTAAAGTACAAGCCGAGCCGCGACAGTTGCATTTTTTAAAAAATATCAAAATATATAAAAAAACATCAAAAAAATATCAAAAAACATCAAAAAATATAAAAAAAAATCCAAAAATATCAAAATACTCTTTCTCTCCATATATTTAATAACTCGGTTGAATATTGTGAATAATAGAATTCATTTTTAACAATTACTTAAAAAAAATGCACAAGAAACTAAGAAATATCGTTTATATAATTTTTTAAATAACTAATCATGATTTATATCGGAAATTTGTATATATAAATATTAAAGTGGTCAACCAACTTAAAATCCGTATTCTCTTCGTGCCTAAACTCGACCCTCGCGATATATACCCGATCATCGTGGCTCAACCCAGCCGCCGGGACACGGTTGTAGTAACGTTTAAACCGATCCAACTTCGGTTTAAGATCACGCCATTTGTGTTGACACGCGTTTAAGTTGTGTCGCGCGTTGCCGACGTGCTGTTGATAGTGTTGAAACGCTTGCCCCCAGTACGTGGTTTGTCCGCGTTGTAAATTTCGTTTAGCGGTGTACCGGCATAAATACAGCGGTAGCGGCTTGGCGACAGGTTACGCGGCATAAATACAGCGAAGCGGCTTGGGGGTAGCGGTGTACCGGCATATTTGTAGGTGAACCGGCATATTGGCAGGTGTACCGGCTTGGGCATAGCGGTAGCGGCATAATAGGCATAGCGGTAGCGGCATATTGGCAGGTGTTCTGCGAAGCGGCTTGGCTTGGGGGGGAAGCGGCTCGGCTGCCAGGCGACGCGGCATAAAGCCGGTTCAGGCTTCAGGGACACGTGTCGGCTAGCTGGTGGTTGGATTGAAGGTGCATAAATATGGGAGTTCACTTTGATGGGAGAGTGCATTATGCCCGGTCAAATGGCCATTTTGGAAAATGGCTTGGTCAAACGGCCACTTTGGTAATTTTCCCTTATAATAATTGTTGTGATGTCAATTATGTTGTGATTTTACATTAGCCTGAATTATTTCATGATTAATATCCGACTACTTCCCTTTTCAAATACGGACAACAATATTCAATTCATTTAATTATTGCAATACACAAATACAATAAGATATTTCATTAGGCAATAACGCAATAGAAATGAGTGACGAACGCAGTTTTATATTTTATGCTTTTTGCAATTATTAAATTGTAAAAAACATACAGACTTCTATTTTTAAACTAGACAACAATAATTATTTGTCTTTTTGAATTTTTAGTGATAATAATATGTTTAATGTAAGGGTGTAAGGGGCACTCACCTAAGAGGTGAGTCCCCTCTTTTACGTCCAACCAATCGTCTTGTGCCACGTCAACTCCCCTCTTAAACTCCCCTAACACCCTAAATTGATGGCGCCACTCCCCTCATAGGTGACTCGGTTTTTTAATTTTTTTTATTTATTTATTTGTTGAAAATATACATGTTTATAAAAAAATATCAATAAAAATTAAATATAATTTAACAAAAGACATTTTAAAGTAGAAAATAAAAAAAAATTAAATTCAAACTAGAAAATAATAATTAAAGTCAAACTAGAAAATTAAAATCACATTCAAACTAGAAAATAAAAATTACATTAAAACTAGAAAATTAAAATTTTAGAAATCGCATGGCCACCCGTACTTGTTAGCGATTTCACGCTTTCGGCAACATACTTGGCGGAGCATCGTCGTGCGGCTTGAGGAATGTTTTCATATCTCGATCGTAATTGTAGTTTTTCATCGTCTCGCGTTGTTCCGATATGAGCTCGCGAGCCTCCGACTCTCTTTTTTTCCTCAATTCGATCGCCTCCAATTCTATCGCTTGCTTCGCTTCTTTCATGGCGGTGTACTCTTTGAATTGTGCCGCCAACTCGGCCGAGCTTCCCTCGGTCGATGTAGCTTGACGCTTGTCTCGCCGTTGTGGTCTTTGTGGCGAGGGGTCTTCGTTCATATCCGGTATCGAAGGGTCCACGTCAACGGGCTTTCTTTTATGTGCCGAACCTTCACCTTCCTCAACAATGGGACTTGGGCCCATTTCTCGTGTCTTCGAACGACCTCCCACGCCTCGACATGTTGAAAACCGTTCGGAAATCTATCTTTAAATTCTGTTAACGCGACTTTCATCACGTCAAGATCCTTACATCCGCTTCCTCGTGTGCGATCCTACATATTATAAAATAATAAAAATATACAATATAAAATAATAAGTGTTAAAAAAATATGAACTTAGTAAAGAAAATTAAAAATATACAATGTTAAAAAAAATATAATTTTTACCGCTTGTTGGTATAGGCCGTTGAAAAAGTTTATTTTCGCCATCATCGGGTTCCATTTAGACCGTACTTGATGAACGGTCCGGTTACTTCCACCGACGGTTTTGTTAAAATGATCTAAAATTTTACGCCAAAAACTTTCGCGGTTTTGTTGATTGCCCTTCTTTTTGTTGGTAGAGCAATGTACCCACGCCTTTGCCAACGTCTCTTCTTCGACCTTTGTCCAATTCGTGCTCTTCGTTTTTCCCTTTTTTTCCCGAGCGTCATCTTCTTCGTTGCCCGCGTCTTCATCCACATTATATTCATCTTCCTCGTCATCGTCGCCCAAATTTTGAGTTTCGGGCACTACCTCATCGTCCTCGTCGTCGTAAATAGGTAGAGGATGTTCGACATTTCCTCGTGTAGATGGAACTTGTGGGGCACGAAAAGCATATGGGTCGAAGGCGGGGGATTGAGGAGGAGCGTCCATTGATAACAAATTTTGAAAATAGCCGAAATTGGGTTGTTGGGTGTTGTAAAACGAGGGGTGTGAAGGTTGTTGGAAAAAAACGGGGGTTGTGAAGTGTATCCGAAAGGGGGTTGTGGTTGAGCACTTGCACCGCTCGAACCACCACGAGACGGTTGCGAGCCCCGTCCCTTAGTTTTTTTCTTGGCCTCGCGGGGTTGGTTCTCCATTGCTCGGTTTGAAGTGGGTGTGGTTTGAGAGTATAAAAAATAAAGTGAAGTGGGTGTGGTTGGAGAGTATAAAAAATGTGTGAGTTTGATATGGTTTGAGTATAAAAAAATTGAGTGAATGGGATGGTTATTTATATATGTTTTAAAAAAGTGAATTTTTTTTTATTTAAAAATCGGACCATTGCAAAGTTACCGTTCCTCAATCTTCGTGCAATCACAGCGGTGACTCCACACCGATATCATTCCCCGATTCGGGTCCCCGCGTTGATGGCGGCGGTATTCCCGATAGGGGACAACGGTCACCGAATGAGCTCCCCGCTTACGCCCCGTGCACCCTAATTACTATTTTTCATACTTAAACATGTCTCATATCACGTAACACATTAACAAAATTTACAATATTATTAGATGATATTACGTGAATTAGGATCAGTATAATATAAGTAAAAAGGGTAAAAAAGATTTTAGTCAATTGATCTTAGATTTAGAAGGTTGATATTAGCTTTAAAGAAAAGAAGATAATTGAAGGGCATAAATGAAATCCTGTATTTATGGATTTTCTCTTTCCACATGCAATGCGGATGCCAATTCTCCCATCAATTTAAAACGTCCATAACTTTTTCATACGACTTTTTAAAAAAAAATCACCATAATAACGAGCGTTTTTTTATCTTTAATATGAATATCATATTGTCATAAATAAAATAAAAAATTTCATTTCTACTTTTTTTTTTTTTTTTTTTTGCGTTTTGTTAAAGGTTCCGGTCATTGTTTCTTTTAACTGGGTTTTTGTCATTATGTTTTACTAGGGTTTCTATACATTGTGTTATTATCAAAACCTATAAACAACGTTAATTTGGGTTTTACCCATTGCATTTTTATATAACACAATATATGACACAATGAAGATGATGTTATATATATTGCTTTTCTATACATTGTGTTATTTGTTCTGGTCATTGTGTTTAATTTGTTATCCATAGTGTTTTAATATGTTGTTAATTGTGTTTTAATCTCTTGTTCATTGTGTTTTAGTTTGTTGTGCATTGTGTTTTTAGTTTGTTGTTCATTGTGTTTTAATATGTTCTCCATTATGTCTTTTATATGTTGTCATCAATTGTGTTTTTATTTAGTTTGATACTTATTATGTTATATGTTATGGCGCTATGTTATATGTTATGGTTATTGTGTTTAGTCTGTTGTCCATTGTGTCTTTATCTGTTGTCATTGATTGTGTTTTTGATATACTTTCCATTGTGTTTTATGTCATGTTCATTGTGTAATACGTAACTGGGTTTTCGATTTTTTTTTTTAAAAAATAACAATATGGTACTCATATTAAAGATAAAAAGACGCTCGATTTTATGGTATGATTTTTTTTAAATCAAACGATGTATAAAAAGGTTACGGACGCTTAAAAAACGGGAGGATGAATAGCATGTGACTTGCATTTACATATTCTTTACCTCTTGTGGACAAAATTACCATTCTCACTTATTCTTTCTAGGACAGTTATCACTCTCTAGTGGCTTCTTAGATTTCTTATTTTTAAATCCTTTGTACTATAGCTCAACCCGATATTATGTTACCGTGTTTAGTGATAATAAGATGTTTAATATTATGACTATTTTTTTACTTAAACATGTCTCATATCACCTAACACATTAACAACACCTTCATCACTCATCTAAGAATTTTTTAAAATAGCTTATCAATCTTATTACACTAATATATCTAAATTATTCACCATTACTTAGGATTGAAACTAAGACCACTCATTTAAGAGAGATAAGCCTCTATCAAGTGGGTTAGTCTCACATTGACATTTTAAATTTATTTTTTAAAACACAATTATTTATATAAACTATAACCGTTACAAGCATACACAACAAGACTATATATAAATTCTTAAACACATCGTTATAAATATATAAAATTATTTTTTCAAAGTTACTAAGTGTAAATATTTATAAATATGTACAAAGGTCTTTTTTTATGAAAGATTGAAAGAGGGCCCATTCAATCCGCCCATGAGCTCGATAGTCTTCATAAATTATATCGATGAGTTAATCCAAGAGTTGACAGACTTTTATTTGAACTATCTATGTAAGAGGAAACTTGATAGAATTGACCTAACCTTTAAATGAGCGTAACTTGGGCTACGATAGGAGTTACGGGGCCCACGACCGTCTGACGAAAAGGTCTCGAGGAGCCGGATTATGTGGCACACACTTCCGGTGGTTTGGCCCAACAGTCAGACCCGAAATTCCTTGACCCAAGACTTCAATTTCATCAATAAAAAGTTTTCCTCAAATTTTGCAACTTTTCGCACTCTCATTTTTTAACCTAAAACACGTGAATATTTGATTAGCGCAATTTAAGCGTCTAATTAATCACCTAATTTCAGTATTTCCATTTCATTTTTGTAATTATGAAAATTTGACAAACATGTCAAATTTATAATCTCCTTTATAAGGGCATCTATTTAGGCTTAAAATGTTGATTTATGACTAGGATTATAATGTGTGTGAGTTAGCCGGTAAAATAATCATCTCGTTGGCTCATTTGCTTTAAAGGGCATTGTGCAAAAATTGATGAGAGTTTTAAACAAGGGCTTCAATTATTGACACTATGACACATTCGATATAAAAAATAAAGTTTTGGGTTCATCCATCTAGCTCATTAAATAAATAGGCCATGTTTGAATTGTGATATCTACCCTTTAACATGTCGTATTCAATCGATCTCAAGGTGTGAAGGATATAAGTCATTTATGATGAGGTTAAGAGTTCAAGTTTCATGATGAGTAAAATGTCGATTTATGAGTAGGATTAGAATGTGTGTGAGTTGGCCGGTAAAAAAAATCATCTCCTTGGCTCATATGCTTTAAAGGGTGTTGTGCAAAAATTGATGAGAGTTTTATACAAGGGCTTCTATTGACACTATGACACACACTTGATATAAAAAAATAAGGTTTTGGGTTAATCAACGTAGCTCATTAAATAAATAGCCCATGTTTGAATTGTGATATCTACCCTTTAACATGTTGTATTCAATTATACTAAAAATAAACAAATTAAAGAAAAAAAGATATAAATTATTACCTCATACCGACAACTCTTTTAAGACCCGTTTACAACTTTATTACATGTTTATAACCCGTCTTAACACGTTCTCTTAACGTGTTTAATTTTAATACAAAAGTTATCTAGTTATCTTTTTCTTATGATAAACTGTGCATACTGTAACTGATTGATTTCCTTTTCAATTCACTAAATCATTTTGATGGACAAAAAAACCGGTAGAGCTATTGGGTACAGTACACACCACAGTAACAAGGTACATAGTGGAACTTGATATTCTTGTTTCTTCACTGCTAACAGAAAACATGAAAAACAAAGTGCCACTTTAATTAAGCGTTGTTATATCAAAATGAAATATTTTTAATGAGTATTTCGATTTAGTTATTTATTTACTATGGTTATAAAAAAAATTCTCAGTTAGTTTAATTTATATTTATATTTATATATACTACAAAAGGTATGTGGGTTAATAAAGTCAGGCTGCTGCCTCTCACATTCACTCACATAAATTACAATTTTACCTCCAGTTCTAAATTACGAATTTGCCCTTGTTTGAAATTATGATTTTGTCCCCGGTTCAAAATTACAATATTGTCATCAGTTTAGCTTTTGACAAATTACGATTTTACCGTCGGTTCAAAATTACAGTTTTGCTATCGTTTAAGTGACCTCGCTGGAGTAACGGCCGGATGAAAACCGGGGCCGGCTCAGGCTCGAACTTGCGCAACTAGTGGCTAACAAGTTCTTACCATCATTGCCTGGTCCTGCCCCTTTCGCCACAAGCAAGAGTCGAACCGGCGCCTCATGAAGAGGACACCGGCCCAACTACCAACTGGTGTGGAGGCGGCACGGTTTCCCGGCGAAAGCCGTAGCCAAGTCTGACTACCCAGCGAGGGCCCGGTTAAGACAACGTAAGTCTGGGCAGATCTTGGTTAGGGTCCCCGATTTGGGGATGTGAATAACCTTAAAAGAAGTTCACCTTTCAAAAAAAAAGTTTTTGCTAGCAAAACTATGGAAATGTTTTGTTTTAATTGGTTGACTCGATTTATTTTTATTCATGTCAGACAGCTGTCTAAGGGAGGAAACGACACTCAATGGTACTTACCCTAGCCCCAACCAATCAACACCCACCATCTCAAATTTGATACAAATGACCCATTAACTAGTAAACACTGACGACACCTACCCATGCCATAAACTATATATATATATTTAATATTAATAAAATCAAATTCCACCATCCAATCACAAGCCACCAACAAATCTCAAAGTCAACATCCACCTTGAACAACTACATTCTCATGCGGGTACCCCTCCTGGCTAACCAAACCCGTCTTGCCTACTCTTGGGGGTGGCGACCAAACCCGTCTTGCCTATTCTTGGGGGTGGCGGCCGGTGTTCTGGCATGGGTAAGTACCCTAGACACCTCTACCCGCTAGTGCCTCGTCTCACCTAACACTCATCATTGGTCCTAACAAATTACAGTTGTCCACAGCTTAAAATTATAGTATCGTCATCGTTTTAGCTTTTTTCCTAGCAGAACTATAGTATTGTTTTTTTATTGGTTAAGAAATATTCGGTCTACCATCCCGCAACGCAAACGCGGCATAAAACTAAATTATTTTTTTATTGGTTATGCATCATATGTGTGAGTGAGTGCTGAGCTCTCACTTTCAGCATCTGCATCATAAAGGCATCTCCATCTTTTCCATTGACATGTGCCATATGCATAGAAACATGTACTTTTGTCTGTATTTAGCAGTACCACCTCTGGAAAAAAGGGCCCCAAGAATTCTTTTCAAACCTTTGGTGGGTGAGTAGTGATGAAAAGTACTGTGTTTAAGTGAGGAATCTTGTAGATTTCTTTATAATTAAAGGAGGAATCTTTGATTTTTTCCACCAAATTGTTCTTATTTCTACTTTAATAATCAAAGTTAATCTTTCTCTTCTCTCATCACCACCATTGATCTCATCATCTTTTTTTTTAATCCCATTTATTATTTTATTTTGTTGGTTCTCTTTCATTATCAGGCTTTGCACTTTTTCTTGCAGAAAATTTGAAATATTTACTTCTTCACACTGAAAATGGCAGGACTTTGAGCTACTTTCTAGGTTTGTTCTATCTTTTTGTGATGCAGATTTGATTTTTTTCATTGTGCTGATTTGGACTTTTATCATATTTTCTGTTGGTACACATAACTTGTTTGTTCATATGCTTGATCTTTCTTTTTTAGGGTTCTTGTTTCAAACATATTGCTAGATATAGTATAACTTCATTATTTTCAGTACAAATGTTTTGTTCTTGTAAAAATCAATTTCTGAAAAAAAAAAAAAAATTGATTCAGGGTTTTTCCAAAAGCTAATTTTTTTAAAAACATATAATTAGCTTTTGGTAATTTATATTTTGATTAAAAGTTCCTGGTTAAATCCAAATCTTTACATTTTTGTAACCACAAATTCTTGATTTTTTTATTAGAATTTTTTTTTTTTTTTTTTTTTTTTTTTTTTTTTTTTTTTTGTAAAGTTATAGTTGTGTTCTTTAGTTTCTTGATAGATACAAACATATGATGCATGTATTGATTTGATCTCATGGTATGTCTTATTTATGTATTTTTCTGTAGAATTTAGCTCAAGAAAAAGGGAACTTTGTGAATTTACTATTTAGTATCAATAAAATGATGTCCAGATCATACACTAATCTCTTTGAACTCGCCTCTGGCGAAGCACCATTACCATCATCGGGTTTTGGTCGGGCCGGGAAGAAACTATCGCGGGTTGCAACCGTACCAGGGGTGTTATCGGAACTAGACGATGAAGGTTTTAGTTCCGATGCCCCATCATCGGTCTCTCAAGAGCATATGATCATTGTAGGAAACCAACTCCCGCTTCGGGTCAACAAACGACCCGACGGGAGTTGGAACTTCAGTTGGGACGAAGACTCCCTCCTGTTACAACTCCGAGACGGGCTTAAGGAAGACGTAGAGATCACGTATGTCGGCTGTCTTAAAGAAGAAATCGACCCGAAAGACCAAGATGATGTGGCACAACATTTGCTTGAAAACTTTAAGTGTGTGCCCGCGTTTATACCCCCCGAGCTTTTTAGCAAGTTTTATCACGGGTTTTGTAAGCAACACTTATGGCCATTGTTTCACTATATGCTTCCGTTATCACCGGATCTAGGTGGTCGGTTTGACCGGTCTCTTTGGCAAGCTTACGTTTCAGTCAACAAAATATTCGCTGATAAGGTAATGGAAGTGATTAGTCCGGATGATGACTTTGTTTGGGTACATGACTACCATTTGATGGTTTTACCTACCTTTTTGAGAAAACGGTTTAATCGGGTCAAGCTCGGTTTCTTTCTGCATAGTCCGTTTCCGTCATCCGAGATATACCGAACGCTTCCTGTACGAGACGAGCTTTTACGGGCCCTTCTGAATTCCGACCTCATCGGATTTCATACTTTTGACTACGCACGGCATTTTCTTTCGTGTTGTAGTAGAATGCTCGGTTTATCTTATCAATCTAAACGCGGTTATATCGGGCTTGAATACTATGGCCGTACTGTAAGCATCAAGATTTTACCGGTCGGGATTCATTTGAAGCAACTTCGAAACGTTCTTGATCTACCTGAAACCGAGTCAAAAGTGGCGGAATTACGAGATCAGTTTCACGGTCGAACTGTGTTACTCGGGGTTGATGACATGGACATCTTTAAAGGGATAAGTTTGAAGCTTTTAGCGTTCGAGAATTTGCTGACTCAGCATCCGGAAAAGAGGGGTAAGGTGGTTTTAGTTCAGATTGCAAATCCGGCTAGAGGTCGAGGGCGAGACGTTCTTGAGGTCCAGTCAGAGACTCATACGACTCGAGAAAGAATTAACAAGAAATTCGGCCGGCCCGGTTATAAGCCTGTGATCTTGATCGATAACCCGCTTCAGTTTTACGAGCGGATTGCTTATTATGTGATCTCCGAGTGTTGTCTTGTTACTGCTGTAAGAGACGGGATGAATTTGATACCGTATGAGTATGTTATATGTAGACAAGGGAACGAAAAGCTGGATGAAACGTTAGGGGCAAACCCGTCAACACCGAAAAAAAGTATGCTAGTTGTCTCGGAATTCATCGGGTGCTCACCATCTCTAAGCGGTGCCATCCGGGTCAACCCGTGGAATATAGACGCAGTAGCGGAAGCTATGGATTCAGCATTGGTTTATGCTGATGCTGAAAAGCAAATGCGCCACGAAAAACATTACAGATACGTCAGCACTCACGATGTCGCGTATTGGGCCCGTAGCTTTTGGCAAGATCTTGAACGATCATGCCGGGATCATGTGAGGAGAAGGTGTTGGGGTATTGGGTTTGGGTTAGGGTTCCGCGTTGTTGCATTAGATCCGAATTTCCGAAAACTTTCGATCGAACATATTGTTTCTGCTTACAAACGGACTAAAAAACGTGCAATTTTGTTGGATTATGATGGTACTATGACGCAGCAGAGTTCAATCAGCACGGGCCCGAGTTCAGAAGTTATCGAAATAGTGAATAGTTTGTGCCAAGACCCGAAAAATGTTGTTTTTATCGTTAGCGGGAAGGACCGTGTTACATTGACCGAATGGTTTTCTTCGTGTGAAAAACTGGGCGTTGCAGCTGAGCATGGTTATTTCTTTAGGTACAAATCTGCACTTTCAAACCTTCAATCTGAGTTCATTAGTTGTCAATATTAAACTATTTACTCTATCATTTATGTTTGATCTTTAATCGATTGTCGCTCAAAGTGTAACTTTATGCACAAAATGTGATTTTATGCATACATTCTCCAAGGGGTGCTAAACAGGTCGTGTTTGCGGGTCCGACCTGACCCGAACCCAAAAATTTTGGACAACCCGAACACGACCCGAACCCGAAAATCGTGTCATACATATGAACCCAAACACGACCCGAATATTCGCGGGTTAACCCAAACACGACCCCGTTCCACCCGAATTGTTAATTTTTTTTATTTTTATTTTCTCAAATTTATATATGAAATTTAAAATTATAGTACAAAAACACAAATGTATATAATACAGTTACATGTTAATTATAAAATATTCTTTCAGTTTCTCTTTTTGAGTTATAATTATTGCACAAAATACCCACCCCCGGGTCACCCCGCCAACCCGACCGGGTTGACACGAACCCGACCCTTTTAGCTAAACGGGTTCGCGTTGCAACCTGAAACTGACCTGAACCTGTTTAGACTAAACCCAAACCTGCGAATTTTGTCTTACATTCGTGTCGTGTCAAAAATTCGCACCCCTAAAAATTACTCTATTAAAAAAACTAGATTATTGTTAAAAAAATAAAAAGCTTCTTTTAACCCATACAGGGAAGATAAGGATGCAGAATGGGAAACTTGTGTTGTGGTGCCGGATTTTTACTGGAAACAAATAGCAGAGCCGGTGATGAAGTTGTATACCGAAACGACAGATGGGTCAACCATTGAGACTAAAGAGAGTGGACTTGTTTGGAACTATCAATATGCTGATCCAGACTTTGGTTCGTGTCAAGCTAAGGAGCTTTTGGACCATTTGGAAAGTGTTCTCGCTAATGAGCCCGTTACAGTAAAGAGCGGGCAAAACATCGTTGAAGTCAAACCACAAGTTAGTACTCTTACCATTTCTTGTTTGAACAATATGTATTTGCAATTTATATGTTTGTTTGCATTTACTTACGAATGGGTCACTTAAGGTTGTGTTTATCTCTAATGGGTCAAACAGGTAAAAATATATAATTAAATGTAACCGGGTCAAAGTCATACAAAATGAATTTTAATGTATAAAACCTTCTAGAACTTTATATTCAAATAATTCGATTATCATCAAATTATATAATTCTTGTAATCACATTTGATAAATTAATCATGTAAATATAAGTCTGACTTTACGGGTCAGCCTTATTGGATTTCCGATGGGAAATTGATGCAGTTTTATTGCAATTTCACATCAACAATTGTCGGTTTAATGACATAATCTAACAAATTAAAAGATTCCGTTAGTGTTAAAAATATCGACAAATTTGTTTTGACCTCAAAAGTCAAAAGTGACATTTCTATTGCTGTTTTTCAACAGGGGGTCAACAAAGGGCTTGTTGCAGATCGTCTTTTGACAACAATGAAACACAGAGAAATGGTACCGGATTTCGTTCTTTGCATTGGGGACGACAGGTCAGATGAGGACATGTTTGAAGCAATCACAAGAGCAATAGCGGCCCCGAGTCTTTCCCCAGTAGCCGAAGTCTTCGCATGCACAGTCGGTAGGAAACCGAGCAAAGCCAGATACTTTCTCGAGGACACAACCGAGATCCTGAGAATGTTGCAGGGCCTTGCTTCGGTTTCCGAGCAGCAGTCGTTAAACAACGTAACTAAAGGTATTCAAAAAGTGGTCATTGAGTAGGAGGAATTTACCAAACTGCCATTCTTCGAGTCCGTGTTTGTCTGGTTGCTTGTGAATAACTATCATCTTCTCCGAATTTGGCATGAACGGAGAGGTTTAGTTTACATGTTTTGAAAGGTTGAGAGATTGGTGTTATAGAGTATGTAGTTGGTTGGTTAAACTTTGAAGTAAATAAGTTGACTTCTGCTGCTTCAAGTCAAACTTTTAAGGATATGTATTGTGCTTGTGGTTATGGTCAACCCTATTTCTGTATTTGATAGCAATTAGTAACTTTTGAAGATAAATAAAAGACAAGAGTATGAAATATAACAATTGTTTGGCTTGGCCATATCTTCTTTTCCTCTATTTTTTTTTTTTAAATTATCAAAATTACGTAATACTCTTACGTTTTAATAATTTTTTTGACAAGGTTAATTTGCTTAAAAGATATTTTTAAGCTTACACGTATAGTAATTTGCTTAAAGATATCTTTAGGCTAGTATATCGGACAAGATTAAGGAGGGGAGATTGAGATGGTTTGGACATGTGAAGCGGAGGCAAACGACGGCACCAGTTAGAGTAGTGGAAACTCTTACTGTGGAGAGGAGGAGAGGAAGAGGCAGACCCAAACTGACTTGGGATGAGCAGGTTAGGCATGATTTACTAGAGTTGCATCTTTCTAAGGACATGGTCCAAGATAGGACTTCGTGGAGGCGTAGGATTAGGGTTAAGGACTTCTAGAGGATATTGCAGTAAGGACTTAGGTGTTTTTTAGGGGTGTAGGTCTTTCTCATTCTTAAATTGACTTTACCGGTAATTGCCTTCTGGTGTTTATGTCCAAATGATGTTGTATGCTATTATACATGATTTACATTATATTGTGTCACTCTGATCACTTTCTTGGTATTGATGGCTTCCTATTTACATTATACTATGTCCAAATGATGTTGTATGCTATTTCTGTATTCTTTGACTTGGTGTGTTGGCATGTTGTTCGTTTTGGAGCCGAGGGTCTCTTCTGGAAGCAGCCTCTCTATCCCTAGGGATAGAGGCAAGGTCTGTCTACATCCCACCCTCCCCAGACCCTATAAGTAGCTTTGCTATTTGTGGGATTTACTGGGTATGGTTGTTGTTGTTGTTGTATAGTAATTAAGTGATTAATTGACTAGCTTTAGACACGAGTCACATCAAACTAAACCAAAACGATAATCCATCTAATAATTTATACAATTAATTTGCTACGAAGACGGCTTCAATGTTGCAGTAAGTTGATGAATGCGGATTTGGTTCTCATCAGCCAGGATCGTTACATCCTCCGCTAATTTACGAATGGCAATGAAAGCCTCAGCACGCAGAATATCAAAACACGGCTGAATCATAGCTCTTTCTGATGCAGGCAATGGTGCAGTAAGTTGATGAATGCGGATTTGGTTCTCATCAGCCAGGATCGTTACATCCTCTGCTAATTTACCAATGGCAATGAAAGCCTCAGCACGCAGACTATCAAAACACGGTTGAATCTTAGCCCTTTCTGATGCAGGCAGCCTTGTTAGTAATTCATCCACCTGGTGCAACTTTAAAATAACGAGACAGGCATTTTCTGCCCTTTGCTGTACCTGCACATTTAGATTTTCAAAACAGCTCTGGATCTGTACCAAGCTTTCCCCAACTGTCAGTTTATTCCCGGCCACTTGTGCTTTCCCTCGCTCCAGGTGAGCCCTGTTGGCATCCACTAAAATCACCCTTAATTCGGCCATGATCTCATATGCTTTAGTATCCTGCATGAATTTATAGGAAACACTCCAATTATCACTAGATTAATGTTTATCGTAAAACGCTAAACTCGTACTTGTTAATATGTGAAATTGCTTGTCGTGACTTTTTTGCAACTTAAATAAGTACCAATGGAAAGATTGGATTGGAATGTAATGTGATAAATACCTCAGGTAAGACCATTGTCAAGAAGAAGCCTGTAGAACAAATGAATAACATAAATCCACCAATAATAAGCAAAAATTGGTTAACTGCTTGCAATTGTCTACATGAGTTGTGTTGAGCATCGCTTAAAAGGGAAGAGGCGAGGCGTATAGTATAAAGATAGAGTTTTTAGGGGGTGTACACATGTTTTAGTAGGTGGCTTTTTGTTTAGGGATTGTCTCAGAAATTTGTGCAAAAGTAGTAAGACCACCCGTAGTGGGCGTGGTTTTTCCAAAATTTGCCCAAAAAAAACGCCCAATCACGCCCATACACTGCCACCCTGGGCGTGTTTGACCAATTTTTTTGGTTTGGCGTGTTTAAAATCACGCTGTTGGGGCAAGAGTTTGACCAATCACATTGAAGTTTCATTTTTTTTGCCAATAGCTTTTTTGGCTGGTTTTTTTATTTTTATTTAATTCTCTACACTCTTTTAACATAATGCCCACATCCCCACTACACCCATTTTAGAAAAACGCCCAATAATGCCCCTTGCTGATTGTACTGCCACATGACGGAAAACGCCCAAGGGTGGGGGCATTATTCACCCTTACCACTACGCATGGTCTAACAAAACTTCAAGTTTTATCATCAGTCAGTCAGTCCCCTGAAACTACTGTTGGTGTATCCAATCCAAGTTTCCAGTTTAGAAAGGTGTTCGTTCAATGTTTAGCTCTGCTCTATCATAATAATATTTTAGTTTTAACCTATAAACAGCATTACATCCAAAATTGAACACACCTTATCATTAAACTAAAATAGGTTTTTTGGCTGGTTAGCATATATCTTTGTTGCTAAAAACAAGTTGATGTGCAGAACCATAATAAAAGTTATAATAATAGCAATTGCGTACTAAAACATCATACTTGCAGTTGGTTTTGAGCTTTTAATCAAAGATTTCATTTGTCATCGTGCTTTCAAGTTTCAACACAACATCATCATACTAAGGGGGACCGGGCGCCCCGTTATCAACCATCCACCACGCCTTGTATAGCGTGGAACACTGCCGCCGCCGGTGTTGATCACGCGTGGATTACTAAACGCGTTGAGAACTTGAATTGTGTATTTTTTTTAATTTCTTTAATCATGAATCATGTAACTTTGTTGGTAGATAGATTAAAAAGTTAAAAAAAACCTTACAAGGATCGAACGAGAATTTCTCAACTGAATATTGAGTAACAGCGGCTGAGATGGAGAAAGAAGGAGCTGATTCAAAGCAAGTGTATGTAGCCTAAAATCCACTTAAAACAAATATTAATGGGCTGGGTTAAGCTGGGCTGGGCTGGGCTAGGATAATAAAAATGTTTGATAAAAAAGTAAAGAGTAAATTGTCATTTTAGTCCTTGAGGTTTGACCAAAATTGTCAGTTTAGTCCAAATAGTTTTTTTTTCTTGCCATTTTTATCCAAATAGTTTTGTTTTCTGTCATTTTAGTCTCTGACTTTTGTCTTTTTTTGCCATTTTCATCCAACCCACTGACTCCATTCAAAATTTAGTTAACTTAGGTGAATTTTGGTCAAACAACATTTTTCTTTCTTTTTATGCAGGTGCGATGGTATGGGGATAGTGTTGTGCCGGTTTACAGTGAAGATGATGGCAGTGGTTGTGGGTTTTACGATGATGGATAAGTGACTTTCTCTCACGCTACCCAATGAACCTTTTTAATTCCATCCAAATACCCCCCATAAAAACCTTTTTATCATCCCTTCTATATCCTCCAAAACTTTAACCGGAGCTTTAAATAACGAAAAATAATATGTAGGAAGACTTTCTAAGACGGATTTAATTAGCGTGTACCTTCCCCTAATAGACAACGCCCAAGCTTTCCACTTAGACAGCCGATTCTTCAATGACCGGATCCCAGTTATTCACTCTATTCATATTCGCCCCCACCTTGATTCCCAAATACACAAAAGGAACCGTACCCATCTTACAACCCAAAACTTCCGACATACTCTCCACCTCCATGTTTGACACTCCCAACCCAAAAAGATTAGACTTTAACAGATTAATTTTCAACCCAGAACATACGTTAAAAACTCTTAACAGTCTTGTAACCGTTCTAACATTTTCCAACGACCAAATCCCCATCATCAAAGCATCATCCGCGTACAGAAGGCGTGATAGCTCCAATCCTCCATTTGGAAGTTTAACACCCTTAAATAATTTCAAGGACGTCGCCTTATTAATCATACTAGCAAACGCTTCCATAACAATGATGAAAAGAAATGGCGAAATAGGGCCTTCTTGTCTAATTCCTTTCGAACAATTAAACATAAACGTAGGCGAACCATTCACCAAAATAGATGATGAAGCCGACGCTAACACCCCTTTTATCCATTTACACCATTTATCTGGAAACCCCATCTGTCTTTTAATATCCAAAAGAAAGTCCCAATTTACATTATCATATGCCTTTTCAAAGTCGCTCTTCATCAAGAACAATCGTTTATTATTCTTCTGTGCCCATGCCATAATTTCATTAATAATCAAAGGACCATCTAGAATGTGTCTACCCGATAAAAACGCTGATTGAGTTACCTCTCAACCGGTTTGCCAACACCTTCGATATTACTTTGCTAATAACCCCTATTAGATTGATTGGCCTATTTTCCCCAACCCCATCGGATCCTTGCATTTAGGAATATGAGTAATAAAGGACGCTCCTACCCCTTTGTTGATTATCCCCTCATAAAATTTCACCAATATATCCAGAAAATCTTTAGCAAAAAACGACCAATATCACTTAATAAAAACAAAAGTTAAAACCATCACCTGAGAAAATCTTTTTTTTTTTTTTTTTTTTTAAATCAACTTGGGTTGGTGGACGTTATATAAACTGTTACAAAACACATTTCCAAACATTCCTAATACAGTTTCGGCTAGGAATACACACGGCTTAGATGTTTCAAAACACATCTCCAAACATGCCTAATACAGTTTCTGCTCGGAATACACACGGCTTATAAATATTACTGATACGTGAATACATCCAAGTCAATTGATCATAAAAAAATTGCACGATAACAACAGAAAAGAAAAAACATATCTTTAAATAGTATCCAAGTCAATTGATCATAAAAATGGCAGCAGAAAAACCACATCTTGAATAGTTGAGTTAACAAGTGCTAGAAATTCGAAAAAATAAGACGAAAATAGTCACAAAATTGGATGTCCAAAAATAAACCAGCCATGAGCTTTCAACTCGTTCAGCAGTCAAAAAAACTCTTAGCTGCAACACTGCTAGTATAACCTGGAAAACAACACCATACAAAACTTGTTAATCAATTATTGTTTAAGATTGAATTAGCAATAACTTATCTTTTTTAACAACTATACATATTCTTTTCAAAAATGAATAAATATGTTAATGAAGATTAAAACAAAATCTTTAAGAATCAATGTTAAAGAGTATACCATTCCAAATTGTTAAGATGGCGGGTTCAATGTGGTAGTAAGCTCATGAGGTGACTTTGATTCTCAACACTTTGGATCTTTATGCCATTAGCTATTTTATTGAAGGCAATGGCAACCTCAACAAACACATTATCAAAACACGGTCGAATGTTAGCCATCTGTGATGCAGGTAGCCTTGCTAATAATCGATTCACGTGGAGCAACTTGGAACTAATGAGCAAAGCATTTTCTGTCCTTTGCTGAAACTGCACAGACAGTTTTTTCCAACATCTAGCCATCTGCAGCAAGTTCTACGGTTCATTCTTAGCCACTTATGGTTTCGCTTGCTCTAGGTAAACGATGTTGGTATCCTTCTCTTTCTCTAAAATATCCCTTATTTCAGCCATAATCTCCTTTGCTTTAATCTCCTGTATAACATAAGAAATTTATCATAAAGGCTGCTCCTTTATTGTAAGTTTATCATAAGGCTATAAATTTAGCACATAGAACTGACGCGTTTTGACATATCCTATGAAATCAGCAGTTCAGCTCTAATAACATGAAATGGTAGCCATAGTACAACACAAAGTAGTAGCAACAATGGCGTGAAAGAAAGCTATACTATTCCAAACCCAACAGTTTCAACCGACTCAAAACAAAGCATACAGATCATGGCAGTGCAGTAATTAGCAGCATCATATTCAGTTCAATTTCGAACACTGTTGTGACCGGCCGACGCCACCATCGACAGTTTCAACTTTCAAGTTTGGGGCCCAACTCAATGATATGTTATCATTGTTGGTTTCAATTCCACTTCTTGCTCTTTAACCATGTATTTTTCATAAAACACAAATAAGTGAAATTGCAATATTTATTTATTATGTTTATTTACCAACATGAAAAAAAATGATATAAAAAAGCACAGATGAAAGAGACCAACATCCCTCTAAAACTGAATCAATACCAACAAAGAAATGCCTAACAGATCTGTAACTTAAGGTACAGAAATTGCCCCTTCTTTTCTTTAGATCTGAATTAGAAGTGTATAAGTATAGATAAAATTTGTATAATTGCATTAAAAACTAAGCATGAGGTACTCTTTTTGCATCAAATCACAATAAAATGATAAATGAATCATGAAACGCCAGCGCACGAATTCAAATTTCTTATCAAATAAATATAAGATTTGCGAGCAGCAATCAACTATTTAAATATCATGCCAAAATCGGATTGATAATAAGATTATAACAGAGAATACATACCAACAGTGAAGATATTACTGAGATTCCCCTTTTAAGAGCATTCACATCCAAGGCATCATATTCTCAGTGTGGTGTTTTTAAAATATAAAAAGTATAAAAAGTGGTTGTGAGTGGAGGAGAGAGAAAATGTTACTGTTCATCTGTATATTTGGGGGGACACTGTTCACCCACTATAATTTTTTAATATATATTGAAAGTAGTTGTGAGTGAAGGAGAGAGAAAATTGTAATGATAAAGGTATAAAAATATTATACATATGAAAATAAAGTGCTGATGAACAGTAATCTTACTTGATTTTTAATAGTATTTTATTTGTTATTTTATATATATATATATATATTTTATATGTATAAAATTGAGTGATGATGATAGTAATCAAACAACTTTTAAGTATTTGATTTTTAATAGTATTTTATATATTATTCAACATTATATGTTAGTAATTAAAAAATATATATTTTCTTAACATTTCAAGTTATTTGCTCGCACGTTATGACATGATATTACCACGGGCATTGGATTTATATAAAAACGAACACCGGTACCGGTAGCGATGTTGTTCAATCAGTATCATCGGTATCGAACAGTTTAGATTGTCACAATATTAGTGCCGATATTTATTTATCCTTGTAGACAGAGATATATAAATGAAAAATTTTCGAAAGCGGAAACTAAACAATGAATACAGGTACCGATGTTGTTTGATATATGTTACGATAGTGATAGAGTGTCAGTTTATCGAAATAGAAAACAATATAATAAATACAGATACTGAGACCGTTGTAGTTCGCTCGGTTCACTATGGTAGCGACACGATATCCGTTATCAAACCGAAAAGCATAAAAATGCATACATACCGGTACCGATATTGCCCGGTTTGGTTTGGTACGGTATAGTAGCAATAAGATGTAAGTTAATCAAAAGCAAAAAACAATAAAAATGAATATCGGTATTGATACCCGTGTTGTTAGTGTTAAGCTGATCTCGGTTTGGTTTGATACGATATCGACACAATATTCGTTTCAGTAAAATCTATATCGCTTTTTTTAAAATAAAAATAGAACACAAACGAACGAAACCGATTCAATTGAACAACATCATTATCGGGGTGTCAATATTTGTTTTTATTGTTTTTGATGGATGTAGGGTTTTCTTTTTCTATCAAAATAGCGACTGCAAGTACCGTAACGAACTGAACGAATACCGACTGAATTTCCGCCGCGAAGCGCGGAGGAATTTCACTAGTTATTTAATTAAAAAGGAGAGAGAAAAAGTATTTGTTTTTAGTGAAAATATATTGATATAGGAGTTGTTTTTTAGTGGAATGTATGTATAATTTTAGGGAGTTGGATGTGAATGCTCTAAAGCTTAGAAAAACATCATATCTGCTGTGATCCGACTCACGAGAACCGACCGAAGAAACAGATGATGCTGAAATATCCGAGATGAGGTTCTGAAACACATCGGGAGAAACGGCGTAAGGAAATTAGGGTATCCATATCAAAGTTTTGTTGGGTGATTTGGAATATATCCTAATTGTTAATTGCATGACCGGTCCACCACCCGTATGATCCGTCCACCACCCGTAGTGGAGTAGTATTTAGGTGTGAATTGCCTCAAAAATGCCTCAAAATGTCCGTGCCTCTGGGGGCGGTTTTCTTCAAAAATTTGGTTGGGGCGTGCAAAATTAAACGTCTGATGAAGATATTGTTGGCCAATCACAGCCTCACAGGTAACCTTCTTTTTCTTTGACCAATCACTTTTTTGATGGTTTTTTTTATTTATTTAATTCTTTAAACCCTTTTTAACATAATGTCCCACAATGTCTATATCCCCACTACACTCATTTTAGAAAAACATCCCATAATGCCCCATTGCTGACTGGACCGTCACATGACGGATAATGCCCAAAGGTCTTCCTTTACTACTACACATGGTCTTTTGGAATATCTAAGTGTGAGGTTTTCTTTTTAAATAGAGTTAAATGCCTGGTTAGTCCATATGGTTTACAAATATTGTTGTAACACCCCAAAATATGCAATTTATTTATTTATCTTAAATTAGTTCTAAGAATGTTTAAACAACTACGTTAAATAATGAGATGATAATATAGGAGGAATGAGAATTTGTGCATCAATAAAATAAAACTATAACAATAGGGAATAAAGTTGAACAATTGAATGTAAGTTTTATTATTAATTAAAACATAACACACATTCAGTGTGTGTGTGTTGGAGGTCGACCAGAACAAGAACAACAACCCTAGTTGTTCAAAATTCTCAAAATTAGAAGAGTTTAAGAAGCTAAATCAGATGCATGAACTCAAAATCTTAATCATCTAAGCTTGTTCATCAAAGTGGTAAGTTGAATTTCTTAAAATGATGAATTGTGGAAATGGGTTTCAACCCAATCTTGTAGTAATGTGAATAATTTCGTAATTGTGAGTTAGGATTACACAATAGAACAAGAAATTTGTTTGAGTCTGGTTAATCGAACGATTTGAAGCATAAACCCACTTGAATTAGGAAGATTGTGAAGAACATGAATGAATTACGTGCATATTATTGTAATGGCTTAGTGTGATGAAATGCCTTGTTGATGTTATGCACGCCAAGTGTTTGATGAAATGCCTTAATAAAGATTTCAGCCATGTTTGTCAAAAACTTTATGTGATTTGAATGTGCTTATATAGTAGATG
Source organism: Helianthus annuus (assembly GCF_002127325.2). NCBI lineage: Eukaryota > Viridiplantae > Streptophyta > Magnoliopsida > Asterales > Asteraceae > Helianthus > Helianthus annuus. The sequence goes on from NC_035449.2 coordinate 12,183,781, forward strand.
TAAATTATATGATGTCTTATCAAGGGGTGTATGTAAATGAGTATAAGACATAAATTCTAAGTATGAATGGTTATGTATAGGTGTAAAGGAAGGAAGTTCAAGTCAAGCGAAGCAACAAGGGAATCAAGATCGAGGTACGCTACTTGTGCGATTCGTGGTTTTATTATACTTTTATTTTACTATATGGTGTGGTTATTGTATTGGACATGAGGAGAACCATGTGTAGGACTCATTCATATTGGTCGGAAATATTAGAATGTTATGTAAAAGAAAGAATGTGCGTAGCCCCTTTATGAACGGGTCAAAAAGGATTTGAATGTAAGAATGAGAATGATGGTATGATGTTCATTTTGGAACATATTCATGTGTAAGAATGATGGTACTAATGTAACAAGTAAACTAGTAAGTTTGTGTTTGTCATAATGGTTATAAATCCGTGAGTTAAAATCTTGAGTTATAAAGGAAAGAAATCGTGAGTTAAAATCTCAAGTCTAATTGTCAAGCTTCGCTCGGATCGAACAGGCTTCCAATGCCCATCATGCGTTTCCGCTACTTTTGTAATGAAGTTAATGGTCAAAATATATTTTTGTTACAATAGCTTATGTTAGTAGTTAAATCTTAAGTTATAATATGTTATGTCTTTTGAAAATCTTAGATTTGTAAGTGTTTTAAACTCAATGGTTTTCGTATGTACAACTATGTTCATTTTGATGGTATGTATTACGTCTTTTGAAATGTGGTGTAAATTTGTCAAAATATTGGTTGTGAAAAGCAGGGGACAGCTCATTTTACGAATGGGTCATGCCCAATTTTTGGTAAAATTAGTATGTCATTGCTTTTAAATTCGAATGAGAAAAAGTGCGCGTCACAATTGTAGACTTGGTCCAAGTGGTTTACTAATTACAGAGTTGATCACAGTGGTTTTTACGGGTCATGTTGGGTTTAGATGTAAAAAGAAACGGGTGGAACGGGTTATAAAAAAAAAGAGGCGGGTTGAAGGCGTTCTAAGGTTTTAAGATCTCGCTAATTTTCAATCGTGATTCCTGAGTTTTCAATTAACATTAACAATTCAATCACCTATGAATCATCTTAAAATCATCTTCAATCGTGATTCGTGAGTTTTATGATTTAAGGGGCTGAGAAGTTGCAGGTTTTATTCTCTATTTTAGTTCTTTTGTTACTGTTATAAATTTTAGGATGTCAACCGTCGTTCCGGCTGAGAATTCTGTCATTATTTTATGATTTAATTTAACAAATTATGTTTGGAATTGTGAATTTAGTCTTGCTTCTCTGTTTTTTATTTATTTGGCTAAAATGTTGTGTTTGATTGTATTGAGTTGGGTAGAGTTTTGTGGTTTATTATGGAACTGGTAGTCTGGTACAAACAATAGAACACTTATTCTTGTAGGTTGCAAGTCAATATTATATTTCTCTTCATGAATGTAAGTGTCTAATATTATAACTTGCCAAACAAAACACAACTAAATAGGCAAAACAAATTGCATTTTGACTTATGTTCGCAAGGTAGAATTCACAGTTTAGGATGAGTTAAATGCATACAGATTTATAAAAACAAACTAAATCAGTAAAACAATACTTTGTTCTAGAAATCTACTTTTCAACAAGAAAACGACTTGTGGTTCGGCTAACGATCGGTGGAACTAGCCGGCTCTAGTATAATCAAAATAAGACAAGGGCTTTAGGACTCATAATTTCAAGGGCCCCCAATTTTAATAGGCTATCAATTCTTTTTCATAACTAATATTATTTGATTCTATAGTATATGTTCTTAGAAAGAGAAGGAAAAAAAATTTGTTATGAGCTCCTCTATTTTTTTTAAAAGAGTTGCTTGAAGAAGATGAACCAGACAATAAAGAAAGTGAGAATAGGTCATTGATATAATTATATGACATTTGCCTTTTTCCCCCTAGACTAATCACATAATTTACTGAATTTATCCCTCTCTTTTTTTAAGTGTTCATTTAGTGATATTTTTTCCTTCGTTTATACTTTTTAGTTTTATTTAACAATATATATTAATTTTAGTATTCCGCTCTAATTTATTTAGTAATATTTAGAGTTTTATTTAACAACTAGTCTTAAGCTACCCGCGTTGCGGGCCAGTGGGCATAAAACGTGCTATCAACGTTGAGGAGATGGGGATGTAAAACCATACTAAGTAGCATCTAACGAAGACCAAAACCGGGTAAAGCGTAAAAAACACGAATTTCCAACACAAAGTGACTTACGTGACGTAAAACCTAGAAGGAGTCGAATTTATAACGATGCGTATTAAAAATTGGAGGGAGTAAAATAAACATAAAAGACCAAATGTGACCACCAAATACGAATGAAAAAAAAAACCCTGAGGGGCCAAATGTTAAACACTGTGCTAAATAGCAATGAACGTCGAATAAATTCAAGAAAAACGTAAAACAAAAACTAATAAACAAACTAAAATTATTTAACCTTTGTGACACAAATTATAAAAACTAAAGTTTTGTTATAAAATGAAAAATCACAATGCCAAAAAAGAAAAGAAAAAAAAAAGAAGACAAAAAATATAATATTCCTCCGTATGTTATTAAAATTAAAATTGAAAGATTTAATAATAATAATAATAATAACAATAATAATAAGGATAAGGATAACAAAATATTTTTTATATATAATATTAAAATTGAAATTAAGAGATTTATAGATAATAATAATAATAATAATAATAATAATAATAATAATAATAATAATAATAATAATAATAATAATAAGGATAAGGATAATAAAATATTTTTAAATAAAAATAAAGTATAATTGTGAAATTGAAGGAGAAATTGCCACGTGGCATTAATTGTAGTCTTTTATTAATATTTGAGTTAATTACATAGTCAGTCCCTGTGGTTTGCACAAAGTAACATATTTAGGTACTAATAGTTTAAAATCACATTCTAGGGTATTAACTTTTCATTTTGTAACGTTTGGAGGTATTAACGTTATTTATAGGTTTAAAATCACATTCTATTAGTACCTAAGTATGTTATTTTGTGCAAACCACAAGGACTAACTATGTTAATACCCTAGAAGTTAATGCCTCCAAACGTTACAAAATGAAAAGTTAATACCCTAGAAGGTGATTTTAAACTATTAGTACCTAAGTATGTTATTTTGTGGAAACCACAGGGACTAACTATGTAATTAACTCTTAATATTTAGATTAGATTAGATATATATAGATTTCAATATTCTTCTCTAATTTATTTAGTTATATTTATATTTAAACAACTTGCTTTTAATGTAATATATATTTTGGTCTTGAACTACTGTATATCGATAAAAATAGAGCGGGAGAAATAATATGCCTTAAGGCATTCAACATAGATATTAACGGTTATTATTAAAATAGGAAAGATATGTTAAAAGAAAAAAAATAGAAAACCACATGTTTTTGTATTGATATGTTATTTAAGAAGTGCTATTGTCAAAACAAAACAAAAAAAAAATTGCTAAACTCCAAAAAAAACTTATAATAAAAAAGTCTCCATTTCATTGTTCGCTTTAGGTCCCAAGAAACGTTGAGCCGGCCATGGGTGGAAGACATGAAACATGGAAAACATGATTTGAAAATACTATAAGACCGCCCGTAGTGGGGCGTGTTTTTTAAAAAGTTTTTTAAAAAAAAAAAAACGCCCTATAACGCCCCATAAGCCACTACACCCGGCGTTATAGGGCGTTATATTCGAAAAAAAAATCAAGCCGGCGTTTAAATTAAAACGCTTAAATTGCATTGGGGGGGGGGGGGGGGAATTATACCGTTGACAAACGGTAATATGCATTTATTTTTTTTAATTTAAAATATTACCCACTATATATATATATCACCCCACATTCTCACATTTTTTATAAAAACCCCACTTTATCTCCTACTTTCTTCTATTTTTTATAAAAAAACACCCACTTTCTCCTACATTTTTATACAATCATGCATCCATTCCGACCCCCTTTTGGTGTCCCCGCAAGACCCACGAACCCGAACACAACCCAACCGCAAAACCTGTATAACCTTCAAGACATGGACCCGAGCTTTTTAACGTACGCGGCTTACTTGAGTGGCGCCCCTCCGTTTGTGCCTCCCACTTTCGGCTATGGTCAAGCCGGCGGGTCTCAACCGTCACAACCCGAATCCGAACCCGATGTCGAAGTCGTGCCGGAGACGCAACCCGAACCGGTGCAAGATAAATCAAAACGCGGCAAAAGGTCGCATAAGAAGAAGGAAAAAGACGAACCTCGGCGTACAAAAATATCATTAAATGGACGAAGGAAGAGGAATTCACGTTGACTCGGGCGTGGCTCGACATTTCAGAGGACGAAGAAACCGGTAACTATTTTATATATATATATATATTATTTTGTTACTTTATTTTTTAACATACAACTTATATATTTTTTTTTAATTTGTAGCAAACTTTCAAACGGGTCCCCTTTTTTGGGATAGGGTTCGTGCACTATTTTTTAGCACGTGGGGTCAAGGCGAACATCGGGACAAAGATTCCATTTCTAGCAAATGGACCGACATCAACAACAAGTGTCATGCGTTCCAAGAAGTCTACCAACGTAACTACGATACTCGCCCGAGCGGTGAAAGTGACGTCTAACGAGGACTTTGGAGGAGTTCGAGAGGACGAAATGCCCTTTCACGTACTATGGGAGCTACTACGAAAAAGTCCAAAGTGGGCGGTAGTTAATCCAATGACGTTTAGTAGTAGACGTCGAGCTAAAAGGTCAAAAACATCATCCTCCGTTGACCCGTCAACTCCGACATCGGATGCCCGCAATGTTGATTTAAATGAGGCGGTGGACGTTGACGAGGGAATTCAAGAAGAGCTGGTCCGACCCACCGGTAGAAGAAAGGGAACCGGGAAAAAAACGGTCGAGTCGTCTTCCGATCTCGAGTTAAAGGAAGATTTCGAGGAGATGAACCGTCGTCTTCAAGACATTCGCGACCTCGGCCACCAACGTGATGAGATTATGAAGGAACGAGTGGCCGAAACCAAAAAATTTAACGAGATGCAAGAGGCGAGGCAAATGGAAAAGGACATTGAGTTTTTCTCCAAACCTATCGACCACCTACAAGGCGATGCGTTGATCCTTGCGCAAATGCGTCGCCAAAAAATTAGAGAAAAATATGGACTCTAGATCATGTTATTTTTTTAACTTTATTTTAATTTTTTCGTTTTTTTTTCTGTTTTTTTTTTATTTTCTGTTTTTTTTTACAGTTTTTTTTTTTATTTCAAGTAATGTAATTTTTTTTTTAAATTAATGAAGTATTTAAGTTAAAAAAAATTAATTGTGAAATGATTGAATGGGGGTTATTGGCATAATGCCCCACTACGTCACTTTTTGCTATAATGCCCAAGTGTGACTAAGATGCCACGTGTCGGATAATGCCCCATGGTGGGGGCATTTTACCAACTTACCACTACATGGTCTAAGCATACTATATTTTTTAGCGAGCGTGTCTAATTCGCAGAGGTGGCTGCAAATCCAGACTTCTTCTAACCTTGTAAGTTGTCATAAGCATACTATATTGTTTAAATATAAACTGATATGAACCCTATGTATACATGAATGGTCACAGAGTTTTTGATTGGTAGAATATTGAGCATTTTAGCATAAGTTATGGACCACAAAGTCAAATCATGCCTTTTTGCTAAATAAACAAAGAGACTAAGTTACTACTTATAAAAACAATTGTGCTTATGAGTGTATGCATTCATAGTAGCTGTGGCGGATCCAGGGGTGTTTTGAGGGTTCCTGAGAACCCCCTCGGTTTGGAAAAAAATGAAAAAAGTAGTGGAAATTTTATATGATTTAAAAAAAGATAGTGAGAATTAGTGAAAATCTAACAAAAGAAACCGGGTAGAAAAAATTTCTGGAACCGTCACTGCATAGTAGTCGTCCAACCTACATTCAAGAATACATACATCAACATACTACTTATCAAAATAATTAGTTTTCACAAAAGCCAATCAACTGTGGTGTCAAAAAGCATGGATTACAAGCAATAATCCATGGATTCAGCCTAAGCCAATTCAGCAATTCACTAAGCAATAAACATTGATTGATTGGTGTCAAAAACTTTTGACCCGTACTCAACCCGAACCAACTCAGACCCGTTTCAACCCGACAAAATTTCCCCCTTAATGTACAATCTTTTTATTTAAAAAAAATATTTTTAAGCGACCTAAGCGACCTAACCCGAAACCCGTTCTGACCCGAAACCCGTTCTGACCCGAACCCCTTTCGACCCAAACCAAAACAACCCTTTCTTTAATTGACCCTTTTGACCCATGACCCGACCCGTTTGCTACTAAAGAGTCAGATGGGTCAGTCGAGGGTTAGAAATAATGAGGCTAGCCGATCGGGCCGATCCCTTTGTGCGGAATCTCTTTATTGTGAGATTCCTCATATTCACGAAATTTGAGAAAAAACCGGTAGACTGGTTAGCTGTCTGATCCCACAAAGTTACAGAACTAAGATTCAATTTTGTTAATGATGGGAGATCCCAGGTCGAACTCATAGACCTAGACAAACAAGAACGTTTGCCGATTTCCATTGTCAAATTGAGATGTTCAAGGGACTTAAGAGCAAAAAATACGTATAGGAAACTCCATTTTTTTCTCAACCCGGCGCAGGTTAGTTGTTCGACACTATGGGAGAATGCATACTCCAGGGTTCGATTCACAAACTCCTTGCTAGCCCCTTGATGGGGTATGGTATTGGACCTGACCCGAACGGTCGGACATCTCCGTTACTTATCGCCTTTTTATATTAATATTTATTATTATTGCTTACTAACCCAACCGCAAGGCCCAACGTGATGTAGTTTACACTACTTTGGGTTGGGGACTTGTAGATATAACCTCTAACTGGGCCTGGCCCATTGAGGTTAGGGAGGCCCATGTCTCCTATATAAAGATGTGTTCACCTCACTATTAGGGCAAAAGACTTGTAGATATAACCTCTAAATAGGAGATTCTTCCCCTACCTGCCATCTCTACATCCCCACTTTTCTTCTTCTCCATTGCAGATCTAGATTTAAGAGGAAGAACAAGGTGTGATTCCCCATCCTCTCAGAGAAAGTGGTCCAACCCACTCCAGCGGTGAATCTGTGTTTCTTCATTGGCGCCCATCGTATCAAAACCTAGATCATCACATCACAGTTTTTCCCTAATTAATCTCTAGACCTGATTTTTTCATGAAGGTTTTTCAAGATCTGATCTACTGGGGTGAAGTTACCAGATTTGTTTTGTTCTGATGAAGCTCAAGATTTACACTTTTAGATCTGTTGGCGCTCAAATCTGAGATCTGTGTTTTTCAGATTTGAAATCCTGACTTACGAGTTTAAAAGCTCAAGGCCGATGCATACACCATGACGCGAAAACGAGTGTAAACATCATATCGGTAATCTTCGTACCCCTTATTTTCGATTAGCATGGAAGTTCGGACTTATTTTTCATTTTCTCCTTTGTCATGTCGAAAATAACAAATGGAAAGAATAACTAATTCTTTAAATATTAAGGCATGATACATAAAACCATTTAGATCTGGAGGTGCTCCACACTTGCTCCTAGTGACACTAAATGTCACTATTCAAAAAAAAAAAGAAGGGAATCACTATTTTATAGCTTTTGACAACTATTCCTAATAAATGAGGTTGTCAGGGACCGACAACCCATGAGTGATTCTCCAGAAAGCAACAGTCGCATACCTTTTTAAACAAGGAAAATAATTTTGTTTGTTTATAACCACATATTTAAAAAATGACACAACAACATGCATTCTGATTGAAGGAAACCGTGCTGCAACGCATAACCCCGGCAAATGACTTCCGAATACACAGATGTTTGATTGTCCCTCCTAGACAATACACTGGTAACACACTTAGAAAACTCTAGCAATGTGGCCCCATATGAGAAATTGAGATAAGGCATTGTTAACCAGATTGACCTCCAACTGCGTGACAAAACACTCATTTCAACAACCTCACTGATATCAAGATAGGAGAGGATTTTATGGATAAGATGACTTGGCAAGCCGCTCAGCCTATCTCCAGAATCCATTTCACTTTTTCCCCCAAACGCTGCAACATAACAGAATGTAAAACATCTAATTTGGTTTGACATCCACTGAAATTTTCTTATTTTACAGACAAAAAATTGATGAAAGAATCGCACTTTATTTTCAAACAATACGGAACAAATCAAGAAAGAATTAATTAATAGAATAAAGAACCACGTACTAAAGAATGATTAGCAGAAATGCGGAGGAGATGGACGACACACGACAACCAACGGCGGCCGGAGGAGGTGAACGACGGTAAGACTAAGACTACTGGTTGGCTTTGAAGGGGTTTTGGTTGGCTGATTTCTTACTTTTGAAGGGTTTAAAAGAAAAACAGAAGCTCCAGTTTTGTTTATATAAACAAGAATCCAACGGGCGGAATTATGGTTTTCACTATTGGGTATGGGGTTTAAAAGAAAATTAGGGGTTTTCACTATTAGGTATGGGGTTTAAAAGAAAATTAGGAGGGTTTTCATTATTGTTTGTATAAGCAGACTAGAATAATCGACCGGAATTAGGGTTTTCACTATTTTTATTGGGTATATGGGATTAAAAGAAAGTTAGAAGAGGTTTAAAAGCTCCAGTTTTGTTTATATAGAAAGAAAACTGGAAGCTTCATGTTTGTTTATTTAATATACGAATGAACATATGAATCATTAGTTAAGCCTCGATAGTCTTAAGCCTCGACATGTTTTAAAGTTTGTCTTAGATTGTAATTTAAATATATGTATTTACATTTGAAGTTGTTTTATGATGATGATTATGTTTGGATATTCACGTTTGCTTTTAATTGGTGTTCGTTAATTTATGTTAAGTTATGTTCATTTATGTTTGATTATATGCGTTTGTGTTTGTTTACGTTCGTGAACCGTTTGTTTATACAGACAAAAAAGTGATGAACTGAAATTTTGTTATTTTACAGACAAAAACTTGATGAAATTGATTAATCGTGTATATATAAATTGGGTCAGGACTTAGAGAAAACAGTGAAAAGTGTGAGAACAGTGAGAACGGTTATGGATCGTCCGATCAAAACAATCTATGGACTAGATTGGCGCAGTGGCGTTTTCGTAAATAACACCAATTCTATTAAGTGGACACGCTTCATTAAGGGTAAAAGGGTCTTTAGACTCCTCTACCCAAAACGCCAAACTCATGAATAAAACGCCATTATGCGCCAAAAACATCCTATATAAACAACATCCCAGACATTCGTTAAAAACACACCGAACCCCAAAACGCCATATTTACTACTATATACCATTCATATTAGAAACTCCAAAAAACCCAAACATCAAACACACCAAACTCAAAAACGCCATATTTTACTATATACCAATCATCTTAGAAAACGCCAAAAAACCCAAACATCAAAGATTCCAATCGACGTTTCTTTTAGATACACTATTTTCTTAGTAAAACGCCAAAAATGGCAAACATCGTTTCTTGTATATTCAATATTGTTCTACTCGAAGTTTCGCAGAATGCATTCTTAGCTGAGGGGTATAACTCAATAACATTTTGCTGCATGAGATGGACAAATCTTCAAGAAAACGTCAGACTTATGTCATTTTTTGTGCTTTGTTCTTGATGAATATTTGAATGGCATGAAGAGACGGATGACACTGATGAGTGGGTTGAAGATGAAGATGAAGATAAAGATGAACTTCAAACAAAAAACTCACGTCATTTTGTGCTTCCAAACAACCACAAAAAAGCTACTTCAACAACAAAAAAACAAAGTGAAGCATGCCAAAGTCAAACCACCAGTGAAGATGTTTCAAAGAAGAAAGAGACTCGTGACAGTGAAAATTTGAAAAACGAATTGTTTCTATTTTCTTTATTTTCTTTTTCAGTTGTTAGTTATGTATTTTTCAGCTAAGAACAAAATAATAATAATAAAACGCCACACAGAAAAAAATGCTTGTGAAACGCCATCATGCCATAAAACGCCCAAAACTCCCAAACTATAATAAAATTACTTTGGACAAGTATTATTAAAAACTCAAAAAAAAAGTATAAAACAAGGTACAAGAGAATCGAACAAAGTGCCATCTTTATCTAAACCACATTAAAAATACAAAACGCCAAAAACTACGTAACGCCATTAAAAAACGCCAAACTTGGAAGATAGGACGTCTATCACCCTAAAAACTAAAAGCTGAACAAAAACAGTAAAATACGCAAAGTAACTGAAAAGACGGTTACTTTATTAATATCATTTATTATAATAAAATCCCGCCTAAACTATGCGCCAAAAACATCTTATAAGAGACACGTCTCTGCACAATCAATAGATCACACCCAAAAACAACGCCATGTTTCCTATAAACCACTCACTTTAAAACGCCAAAAAATTTGTTAAAAAAACCACAGATGGCAAACCTCGTTTCTTCTATATTGAGTATTGTTCTGAATGAAGTTTCACTGAAAGGATTCTTCTCTGAGGTGGGCATCTCTATAAGCTTTTGCTGAATGAGATGGACAAATATTCAAGAAAAAGAGACTGATGACACTGATATGTCATCATGTAAGCTTTGTTCTTGATGTATATATTGATCGCATGAAGGGATCAATACCAGTGTAAAAATGCTATTTTGAACTCCATTAGTATAATAGCATTCGAGCAGGCGTTGATCTTCAACATGTCACCAAACAAGAATATATCAAACCAAAATACAGGATGCCACTAAATAAGCTTCTTCTAAATACGGGCGTTATGTAGAAAAATCAGCATCTAGCTAATGTATTCAAAAAGGTTCAAAGCGCCAAAAGAAATTCAAGAAGAAGAGGCTGATGACAGTGAAGATTTGGATGAGAAATTAGATTAGCATTTTTAATTTTTTTTTTCATTTTCTATTGTTTGTAATCTAATTCTCTGTTGTTTATTATCTAATTCCTTACTAATAAAATAAATTTATTATAAAACGCCAAAAACTACAAACACCAAAACGCCTAATAGTATGAAAACTGTGAGAATGGATGCTACCAAAGCACGTTGTTGCTATATAAAACGCCAAAAAAATGTCAAACAATGTATTTTTAAAAACAACACTAATTGACTAAACGCCATTAAAACAATGTATAAAACAACGTGCCATCTTTATCTAAACGTGATAAAAAACAAAACGCCAAACCTTGAAAAAGTTGGGAAGTGTTACAGCCTTAACAGATGAAACTGAACAAAACGGTAACTGCAAACAGTAAAACGAAGAGACGAAGACATTATTGCTAAACATTTATTATATTAAAAGCCACTACATGGGAAATTGAATTTATTTATCTTTTCAAAACGCCATAATTGTCCGTCACATTATAGGCCTGCATCCTACATGGCACAACAATTGATACAAAAAAATACACATAAAAAAAGTTACTAATGTTTTTTACCCGGTAAAAACAAATATCTACCTGGCGCCCCCCTGACGGGTGGTCCATAGGACAACCCTTAAAAGGCTTAATATAACGCACATTCTACATTTTATCCGGATATTTGCTTGAATTAGGTAATCACAAGATGTTGATGATGCAGGTGATAAAGTGTGCAAAATGCGGGTTTTAGGAGGCACGGATGGATATTAGAAGTTGGCATAATCAAGATGAGAGGGAATCAAGTGAAATGAAGTAAAAAAGAGCAAAAAGACCACTCAGCACCGTAACCTACGGCCACTGCCGTAGGCTACGGCACCTTGATCTTTGCCAAAACTGTTCACCGTAAGACAGGAGAGCATTGCCGTAAAGTTTGATGATCGCCGTAAGCTACGGCGATGAGCCGTAGCATACGGCGCTATGCTGATTTCCGGGGAACATTGACTACCGTAAGCTACGGCACACGGCGTAGCTTACGGCGACGATTGATCCGAAAATGTAACCTCCGCATTTAAAAGGTTTTTTATTGAACATTATGATGCTTAATCATGTGTTTTCGGTTATTACTTGGGAAAAACGAGTTGGAGAGGATATAAGGAGCATTTGGGAGTAAAGAAAGACATCTTGGAACTATCTTTCACTAATCTTTATCTAGCTTTTGTTGGTGACACTTGTGAACACTATTTCCTTTTCAATTTCTTGCATTATGTTTGTTAAAGCCATGAGTGGCTAGTTTCTTGGATGATTATCTTGTGTTAAAGGTTGTGGTAAACTTTTGTGTTTATTTATATTTCTAGAATAACAATTCCTTTCCATTTGAATTGATTGTTATGATGCATGATTGATTGTTAGTAACTTGTTGATCTTTATATTAAACTAATTAGAAACCATACGTTCTTGGTGCCGTTGGCAATCGAGATATCATGGGTATAGTTAGGTTTGGGTAAGGGTTGATTGATCATCGGGTGACAACCTCACGTTCTCGGAATCTGAGTACTTAGTCCCCTTTCATCACTGCAATTGGTTATGCATGAACTATGTCTATGTAGTTCTTTCTAGTTGAATGTTGACACAAAAGTTGAACCAAACCGGATACTCAAGATAGTCATTTGTCTCTCAATTGTTTACATCCCAAATTCTCATTTCGCAAATTAGTTAATTAATCTTAGTTTTTAAAACCAATCAAATCAAACCAACTCTTGAATTTTACTTTTTCTTGCAATTAGTTTAATTTTAGTTAACTTAGATACACTTCTAAATAACACATTTTCCACAAACTCCCTGTGTTCGATACCCACTTGCCACTATCTACATAGTTGTTATTGGGATTAAATTTGCGTGACCACGACATCACGTCAAATTTTGGCGCCGTTGCCGGGGAGTAGTGCGCAACATGTGTTATTTTTGTGCTTGTTTTGAGTTTGTTATTTTTCTGGTTTACGCTGGGTGTGTTAGTGTGCAGGTATTGACAGGTGCATGCGTACTAGGAGCTCTCACAAGCTATCACCATTGGCGTTTGATCCGGAAATCGAGCGAACTTTGCGAGCAAACCGAATTTTGCTAAGGGAAAATACAATCAACAGTTCACCAACAACACCAATTACACCGATTACACCACTTCGATACATGGATCCACCACCACCACCACCCACTACGGGTGAATCCACCTCATCATTTATACCAACATCCACTCAACCCTCACCAAATACTACCATTCCACCAAATACTACCGAACCCACCATACTTCAAAATGTTACACCAACCAACACCACACAGCCCATTACTACCCAAGAAGAACCAACCGTCACATTTAACCCTTCCACTACTATACCACCATTATCCCATTTTTTCCCTGGTGCGGGTCTGTCATATTCGAGCCATACTATAGCACCAATTTCGTCTATTGTCCATGCTACACCGTATCGACCACCAAATCAATCGGGTTTCCAATACTCGACTATTCCATTTGGGCAATCATCGGGAATTCAAGGAGATGGGTATGATGAAGGTTATGAGGAATTTGAAGGTTATGATGAAGATGGGTACGGTTATGAGGGTGATGGAGAGCAAGGGGAGTACGGTTATATGCAAGGCCAAGTGCAAGTTATTCCAAATGTTGGTGGGGTACAACAACAACAACTCATACCTCAACATATTAGGCCAAGGCCACAAGGGCCGCAATTGCAACGTCCGGTTCCTTTGCAACAAGTTCGACCACAACAGGTGCAACCGCAAATTCAAAGGCCAATTCAACAACCAATGGTACCACAAGGGCCCATGCAAAGACCAATGGGTCAAGTTCGTCCACGCGGTCGATTTGGTGTGCCAAGGAGGCATCTTAGGGAAAATGCGAGGGGTATTGAAGCGCATTTTAGACCGGTGATCACTCACAATCCTTCACCGGTGGTTATTCCTCATAACAATCAAGGAAGAACTTTTGAAGTAAGAACCAATTCTTTACAAAGTTTGCCGAAATACAAGGGGCTAGCAACGGAGGAGCCTTATTTCCATTTGGAGGCGTATGACTCAATTTGCAATACTCTTGGGAGTCAAGGATTTTCGGCCGATGATATCAAGTTGGTATTATTTCAATTTTCTTTGGAGGACAAGGTAAAGAAGTGGTTTTGCACTTTGCCTTCGGCATCTATTTATACTTGGGCGGAGATGCAACAAACATTTTTAGACGAATTTTATACCGCCCAAAAGACCAATGATGCGAGAAAAGGGTTGAGGAGCTTTCAACAACAACAAGGCGAAATGTTCCATGAAGCCTTCGAGCGTTTGAACATGATGATTAAAAATTGTCCACACCATGGGATTGAGCTTTGGGAGTTAATGAACGCCTTTCATGAAGTGTTGTGTGCCGAAGATGCACGAGATTTGATGTCCATTACAAATGGGACATTTGGCACAAACTATGAGCATGAGGATTGGGAATTTTTGGAACAAATGGCGATCACCTCAAAGAGAAAGGCTCAAGCTTCAAGGAGAGCACGGCCGGCCGTTACCCGAACACAAGTGCATGCGGTTGATGATGGTAACCTACAAACTTCTAATAAAATTTATGATGTTTGTGCATTGTGTAATGAAATAGGTCATGCGGCGGAAAATTGCCAAGGAGTGGTGGAAGGGCAATTTGAAGAAGTTCATGCCGTTCAAGGTCAAGGAGGGGGTGGTAGAAATTTCAATATGAATTCTAACACTTATCACCCCGGGTTGAGAAACCACCCGAATTTTCGTTATGGGAACCCTTCGAATCAATCAAACCCGAACTTTCAAGGTAGCCAAGGGAATTATGGTTCGCGCCAACCTTACAATAATCAAAGTGGATATCAAGGTGGGAACAACCAAGGATACCAAAGGCAATATCGAACGGGTCAAGAACAAGGGGGGTCTTCGGGTGGTAACGAAATGATGGAAATGTTGAAGAGTATGCAAGCGGAGATGCAAAAGAGGAACCAAATGGATGACGCTCGCATACAAAAGGATGAGGCGCGAGACAAAGCAATCCAAACTTTGACCACTCAAATGGGTCAACTTGCCACCGAAGTGTCCGAATTGAAGAAAAGCAAAGGTCAATTACCAAGCGACACTAAGGTAAATCCATCCCATGGTACGTCAAGAGGTAACAATGTCAATATCCATCATGTAAGTGTTTTGAGAAGTGGGAAAGAGTACAAAACCAATCCTTCACCGGATTTGGTTGATGGGGTGGTTGAGGATATAACGGGTCAAGAAAGTGAGGAAGAAAATGAACCACCCATTATTTCTTCTAAAAAACCCAATTTTGAAAAACCCGAAATTATTAAAGAAAAAGAAAAAGTAAATGAGGGTGAGGGGCCTAGTGAAGTACCGTTTCCTTCGGCTTTATTAGATCCGGGTAGAAAAAATTTTATTTCAAAACGGGGTCCTCAAAAAGAGGAAATGTGGGAGGTCTTCAAACAGGTTAAAATTAATCTTCCTTTACTTGAAGCTATTAAACAGGTGCCCGCTTATGCCAAGTTTCTAAAAGAATTGTGTACTCAAAAGAGGCAACAAAAAGTGCCTAAATTGGTAGACTTGACGGAGCGGGTAAGTGCGGTATTGAAAGGGGACCTTCCTCCTAAGTTACAAGATCCGGGAACGCCTCTAATAAATATTCAAGTTGGGAATTTTCAAACCACAAGGGCGTTATTGGATCTTGGAGCCAGAGTAAGTATCCTACCGGGGGGGTTATATGACCAATGCGATTTTGGTCCATTGAAGCGGGTTGAGACAACGGTTGTATTAGCCGACTTGTCTCATAAACTTCCCCGGGGTATCGTACGGGATGTTATAGTTAAAGTTGATGAATTTTATTATCCCGTTGATTTCCTTGTGCTAGATTACTCATCGCGGACCCAATACAACAACAAAATGTTATTTTGGGTCGGCCATTTTTGAACACCGCACATGCTATTATTGATTGTCGTTATGGCACAGTTGACATGACATTCGGTAATAGAAAAATGAGGTTAAATGTTTTTACTAACGGTACTAATGTGTATGGTGATGAGTGTTTCTTAGCAGATTTCATAGATGGTTGTGACCCGAAGGAGTTCGAAGAAGAAATTTTGGGTTCTTGTGTTTGTGATATGTCTTTGCAGGTTCACACATGTGAGTTAGAGGTAGAAGAGAAAGAGCAAGAAGCCCTCGCGGTAAAGGAAGGAAGTCCACCATGGACCTACCAAACGGATACATTACCGGTGGAAATCGATTCGGGCACCAAGCCTTCCTTGGAAAGTCCACCAAGTGTGGAGTTGAAGGAGCTACCAAAGCACCTAAAGTATGCATTTTTGGGGGAGAATGACACTTTACCGGTGATCATTGCTTCCAACTTGGAGGTAGCTCAAGAGGAAGAATTGATGCGGGTGTTGAAGGCTCATAAGGCGGCGATTGGGTGGACGATAGCCGATTTAAAAGGCATTAGTCCATCCATTGTGATGCACAAGATTATTACAAGTGAGGATGCAAAGCCGACCCGTGAAACACAAAGAAGGTTAAATCCGAATTTGAGAGAGGTGGTGAAGAAAGAAGTCATCAAGTGGTTGGATGCGGGGATCATTTATCCCATTTCGGATAGTGCGTGGGTAAGTCCAACTCAGGTAGTACCTAAAAAATCCGGCATCCAAGTAGTGAAAGATGAACAAGGTGAGCAAATCGCCACCCGCCCGGTAACCGGGTGGCGAGTTTGTATTGATTATAGAAAATTAAACGCGGCTACCTCAAAAGACCATTTCCCGTTACCCTTCATTGACCAAATAATTGAGAAACTTTCCGGTCAAAAATATTATTGTTTTTTGGATGGGTACTCGGGATATAACCAAATTGCTATTCACCCGGACGACCAACACAAAACCACGTTTACATGTCCATATGGTACATTCGCTTTTCGGCGAATGCCATTTGGACTATGTAATGCCCCCGCCACGTTCCAAAGATGTATGATGAGTATATTTTCGGACATGGTCGGGGAATCTCTTGAAGTGTTTATGGATGATTTTTCCATTTTTGGTCCAAGTTTTGACTCGTGTCTTAATGAATTAGAAAAAGTTTTAAAAAGGTGTGTTGAGACAAACTTGGTACTAAGTTGGGAAAAGAGCCATTTTATGGTTCAAGAGGGTATTGTTTTGGGGCATGTCATTTCGGACCGGGGAATGGAGGTAGATAAAGCAAAAATTCGGGTAATTTCATCTTTACCCCCACCAAAGAATGTTAAGGGGGTGAGATCTTTTTTGGGACATGCGGGGTTTTATCGAAGGTTTATTAAAGGTTTTAGTGTAATTACAAAACCTTTATGTAACTTATTATTAAAAGATGTTCCCTTTGATTTTACTGACGAATGTTTGCAAGCGTTTCATGTTTTGAAGGAACAGTTGGTGAAGGCTCCTATTTTACAACCACCGGATTGGTCAAAGCCGTTCGAGATTATGTGTGATGCTAGTGACACGACCATTGGAGCGGTTTTGGGTCAAAGGGTCGATAAGAAGCCGGTGGTGATATATTATGCAAGCAAAACTTTGTCCGAAGCGCAACTCAACTACACCACAACCGAAAAAGAATTATTAGCGGTGGTGTATGCCTTGGACAAGTTTAGATCTTACATTTGGGGGAGCAAGGTGATAGTGTATTCGGATCATAGTGCGGTCCGATATTTGATGGAAAAGAAGGATGCGAAGCCCCGGTTGATTCGTTGGGTGCTTTTGCTGCAAGAATTCGATCTTGAGATTCGGGACAAAAAGGGATGTGAAAATGTTATTGCGGATCATTTGTCCCGAATCCCGTTGGAAGGTGTTGATGACCCAAGTGAAATCAATGAACGGTTCCCCAATGAAGAATTGTTGGCCGTCTCTACTTACGTTGCACCTTGGTATGCCCATTATGTTAATTATTTGGCTAAGGGTGCAATTCCAAGTGTCACACCCCAACCAATGGCGGAAACATTGGGATGAGACGAAGTGTGAAGATTGCTAGAGACATCATAACGCTATTTGTGACAATATTTAGAAATTCCAAATTTCATTTCATTTCATAACTTCAAATAGTCAACATTACAAGAAATTCAAATACAACAAGTTTAACATAACAACATGATAACATAACAAAATTTGATACAACATATTAAACCCTAACGTCTATATGTGTATCTAGGCATCAACGCTACTTCTTTTCTTAGCATCGTCCTCATCAACCTGTAACATGTTTAAGATAAAGTTCAATGCAAAAGCAAAGGCGAGTATACAAGTTTGATACGTACATAGCAAAAGATAAGTTTGAACAATTCCTCATAGCAAGCATGTGATTCAAGATAAACATTTAAACATGGCATGTGTCTAACATATCAAACCAAGAAAACGCAACTTGCTCATGACATAACCAAAGTTTCAGTAGAGGCGGGTCGTTAATCCTATAGCGCTACATATGTCAAGGTTTGGCTCGTACGAAGTTAATGATAAGTTCAACACATAAGAATCACCCAAATTTAAAGTATCAAGTCATCACATATACAAGCATGTTATAGGAATGTTCATGTGTTTAGACAAAAGTTCATGTGTAAGTTTCAATAGGTAAACATGTTACACCCCAAAAGTAGTAAAAGTAAAAAGGGGAAAAGTACGAGTATACTCACAAAGTTTGCATATGTTTTCCGATTATCCAATTGTTGACGAGTAGAGATTTAGAGTCCGAATGTATAAGGGTTAAGGTTCAAGTATGTTTAGAGTCGAGATTCGGTGTTTAAAACAACATAAAAATAAGATATGAGAATAACATGGAAAATAATCATTTAGTACATATGATGCTTGTTCTTGACACTAGGAAACTCGAAGGAGTTTAGATGTTTTCATGGAACAAGGTTCCATTAGAATCGTGACAAGTTATCATAGTCTAAGATGATGTAATCTAGTACCCCGACATATGAACACTAGTTCATCATCAAAGATTCGATTATTCGAATAATATATTTAGGTTATATAATATATGTCCAATAGTTCAAGCATGAGGTAGAAGATTAAAATCTTCATTTTGGTACCTCTAAATGTCATAGAAGTCATGTAGGAGGTAGGAAGATCAAGTCTTCCATTTAGGCACCTCTATGTGTTCACCACTACACTTGATGTAAAAAAACAACCAAGGAGGGTCATGAACATACAATAAAGAATAAGAAATATACACACTAACTAAGAGAAATCATCAAATCATGTGAGGATTGTATGTTTGGACAACCCAAGTTGTTCCATAATCACTCATGTATCAAAGACAAAGTTTGACATGACTTGTGGGTTAAAAACCCTAAACAAAACACCAAGTTTATGAGGTTTAATCCTCTGATTTTAAATGTCTCAACCTTGTTTTTAAGCTTAACCAACCATGGGATAAGTTGTAAGCATTAGGACATAGGTATGAGATGTGTTAGACACAAGTTGCATAGGTTTAAACAAGTTTTTGATGAACACAAAAACAAACAGAAAGTTTATGGACTATTTCGGGGCATTTCCAGGTCTGATTTCTCCAAGGAGAAGTCTAGGAATCGAACCCCATGATTATACAAGCAAGTAGGAAAAAGAATCGAGTGAATCGGATAAGAATTGAGTGAGTTATGCTCATTTTCGTGAAGGGGTGTCAACCTACTCGAACCCTTGCTTTCAGCTACGGTTTGGTGGATGTTTTGTGAGTTTTTAGGGTTGCAAAAGTGGTAGGGAGGCTGGTTATAAGTGGTATTTATAGGGGGAAGGATTAGGGTTTCAATGGGTTGGGCTTTGGAAGTGTTTAGAAGGGGTTACACCTTGAAACTAGCCCACAAAACCCAACTATATGGGGCTGAATTTTGCTGAATTGGGCTGCCATATTTCTTTATTTTTTTTATTTTTTAAAACATTATAATGAGTAATTTTGTTAATTAAGTTGTGTAATAATGTGCAACAATGCTTCCCCTAACTTGTAACAAGGTGAAATATGAAATAAAACATGATTTAACTAGGTAAAAAGTGTAATGTACAAGTTTTATTTACGTAGCAAGTTCCGTATTTTACAACGATTACAATGAAAGAATGGTTATAAGAACACAAGATTTCCAAAGTTAGAATTTCACGTAAGGTTTCTAAATGTAGGAAGTTTGAAAACGCAGGGCGTTACAGTCTCCCCTCCTTTAGGAAATTTCGTCCCGAAATTTATTCAAGAGGAAGGCTTGAAAGAGTTTTTGGCATAAAGGTGATCATTAAGAATTGAAACTTGGGAAGTTTGAAAGTTTTGAAAAGTACCAAATTTTGGAGAACGTCAAGGTAGATTTGCAAGGGGAAGTTCTTAAGGATAGTATAAAAAAAAATCATACTTTCGTAAAACCTGTTTATTGAGAGGAACGAAAAGGTTTGTTACTTTAAATAAAGCAATAGAGGTATACTAAGTATAGTTTCACAAGAATCAAGAATAGGGAGGCTATTTTATAGGTAACGAGGTAAGTTAGGACTCAAATGTTTAAACAAGCTGGATTGCGAACGAGTTTTGTATAAAATAATACGAGTATAGAATGAACGAATGACTCTTAAAGAGTACAAGTATGTGAATAGCATAAGTGTTGGATAGATGAACGTAGTGTGTTAAGGATGAAGTCTCGTCATGAATAATCGGATATAATGCGTTTGTGAGTTGCGTGAAGTTGTATTAGGTCCAAAAGGTCTGCAACACACTGAATTTCTCATGGCACGTTTTACGAAAGTTTGGTAACATGGTGAAAACACTTATATATAGGAAGTACCAGCGGCGTATCCACCATGTTTTAACCACATTACGTCCGTTTCGTTACTCGGGGTCATGTTACGTTCCGTGTCTTACCATACACAGTAGTACACTCTATGGTTCTCATACGCCTATCACTATAATCCCGTGTGCACCCGCGATTATACTGATCGTCGCATGATCCACATAGCTTGTACTAGTTATGTATGAATCAAGGTATACATGAATTTGAAAATAAGAATGTGTACGTAGAAGAATGTCGTATGTAAGCATGTTTATGTTTAAGCATGTATGGGACCCACGTAAGCGAATCCCTCGGATTACGCTCGCGTATAGGTACGAATGTACGAATCATGAGTAAGGATGAAAGTATGAGCATAAGTTTAAGTATGAATACGCATGTATGTATGAGCATAAACATAAAACGTGTAAGTAGTATGTGTACAAGTAGAAGCGCAAAACGTATAAGTAGTATGCGTATAAGTAGAAGCATAAAACGTATGAACATAGGTGTAGGTATGAAAAATAAATATTGCGTATATAGTGTTTGTTGGGACACCACGGATCTAAGTGTATAAAGCATTCAAAAGGTCGAGTATGTAATACGAATGATATAAATGATGTTATCGCGAGGTATCGACCAAAATGTGTACGATGATATGCATGTATAGTTGTTTAAACGAATCATTGAGTTTATTGAATCAAATTTAGATTGAGCTTGGTTTAAAAGGGTAGAATATAGTTTGCATATGTAAGAGTATATAAAGTACTTATTGGTCATGCATATCGCATTTCGTAATGAATGGAAATGCTACTTTTGTTTAAAAAAAAGGAGTTCACGTATGTTGAAAATTGTCGGTCCCCATGAAGTCTTCTAGCCCACGTGTTTTGAAATTTGGATGACGAGTTAAGCGTTGTAGAGAAGGTTTATTTTATTTTATTTTTTTTAAATAACGGGTTTGTTTCATTTGCATCAAAACATGAAAATTTTGGACTTTGAAAGTTCTTGTGAAAACGTCGACCCTTAGAAAAGAAAAGAAATTTAGTAAAAGAACTTAGTGATTGCTTAAAAATAATTTTAACAAAGGATTTATTGATGTTGGAAAGAGTATTTGGTAAACGGTCATATAACATCTATGAGGTCTTATAAGTAATTGAGAAAGGTTAGTTTGATTTCGATTAAGAGTGGAAGTCTCTAGTATGATGATATAATGTGAACGTGTTTCAGTTAATAAATCAGATGTGAAGTTCATGGGCAAGAGATTCATTAGACCGATTAAATTGATAGGTAGCATTTCGTAAGGTTTGGAAATTCATGTAGTAAAACGGTAAAGACATGATTAAGAATCTTGTGTATATGATTTGAGTGAAAAAGGATGGTAGAATAAGAAGTACGTTTGATAAACAATGTATTTTGAAATCGGTATAAGTAGGTATTTTGAATAATGATAAATGATTTAGGTATAAAACATGATCGGGTTTGCATAATAAAATATTTTGAAAGAGAAGTTTTGGGTAACGGTCACCTAAGTAAGGGAATCACCCCTAACTCGTTGGTGAGGTCGTTTTAAGGGAAGAGGGGTGGAGTCAATCGTCAAGCTAAGGAAGTCACTCCAATCTCGATGATACCTCTCCACTAGTTGTTACAAGGAATATGAATTTAAATTATATGAAAATCATGCATATATAAATGTATCGAAAAGGTTCGATATGTTGTGCGTGTGAAAAGAGAAATCAAAGGTAAACTCGAGGTTGAAAGATTGCATCGTATAAAATGAACAATAGAAACACATGTTTGACCAAAGTTTGGAGTGTTCCAAAACGGAACTTTGACTAACCAAAGTGGTCGAAAAGTCTTTTGAATTTGAGGAGCATGTTTTGGCCTAATAGGTAAAATACTCTCGCCGACAAGTCGGTTAACGGTATTTACCCTTCCGGTTACTACATGTCCCAAATCAATCGAAATTTCGAGACTTGGCGGGATTTATGAAAAAAATGCCAAGGAGTGGAACTAGTCGACAAGGTGCGGGTTTCACCCCTAACTTGACGATTTCGTATCCTAAGTGTGGTTGGTACTCGTCGGGTCAAAATTTAATTTCGACGTGTTGACGAGGGTCCACTAGAACTTGAAATTTGAGATTTACCATTAAGATGTGGATTTCACTCCTAGCTTAATCGCGATATCTCGTGTAAAAAAAAGAATAGGTAGATTGAGAGTCGTTCACCAAATTGTGGGTTTCACGCCTATTTTGGTGAATTCGTCTCATTTGTACAATATGAGTGTTGTCGGATTTAGAATAATCGAGTAAAATGCATGAGGGAAGTGTATGTCGAAGGAGATACACAAACAAGTATAAACACATAAGAAAGCATATCAAGGATGATACTTAAATAATGAAATAAAACAAGTATTAACACATAGAGAAATATGTCAAGAATAACACATAAAGAATCGAACAACGAAACAAGTGTTAACACATAATAAAACAAGCATTAATGCGTAAGAATAACATGTCGAATATTACACATGAGTAACATACATGTTTAAAAGAGCATAAATAAGTAACAAATAAAGTATCATGTAGTAGTCCAAGCAAAGCATACGAATAAGGTTCTAAAACTATAGACTAGGCTAAAGCATTCCTACTTTTCCTAATTCCCTATAGTTATGGCTCTGATACCAATCTGTCACACCCCAACCAATGGCGGAAACATCGGGATGAGACGAAGTGTGAAGATTGCTAGAGACATCATAACGCTATTTGTGACAATATTTAGAAATTCCAAATTTCATTTCATTTCATAACTTCAAATAGTCAACATTACAAGAAATTCAAATACAACAAGTTTAACATAACAACATGATAACATAACAAAATTTGATACAACATATTAAACCCTAACGTCTATATGTGTATCTAGGCATCAACGCTACTTCTTTTCTTAGCATCGTCCTCATCAACCTGTAACATGTTTAAAATAAAGTTCAATGCAAAAGC
Organism: Helianthus annuus; assembly: GCF_002127325.2. Lineage (NCBI taxonomy): Eukaryota > Viridiplantae > Streptophyta > Magnoliopsida > Asterales > Asteraceae > Helianthus > Helianthus annuus. The sequence continues at coordinate 12,207,519 of NC_035449.2, forward strand.
AAAGGCGAGTATACAAGTTTGATACGTACATAGCAAAAGATAAGTTTGAACAATTCCTCATAGCAAGCATGTGATTCAAGATAAACATTTAAACATGGCATGTGTCTAACATATCAAACCAAGAAAACGCAACTTGCTCATGACATAACCAAAGTTTCAGTAGAGGCGGGTCGTTAATCCTATAGCGCTACATATGTCAAGGTTTGGCTCGTACGAAGTTAATGATAAGTTCAACACATAAGAATCACCCAAATTTAAAGTATCAAGTCATCACATATACAAGCATGTTATAGGAATGTTCATGTGTTTAGACAAAAGTTCATGTGTAAGTTTCAATAGGTAAACATGTTACACCCCAAAAGTAGTAAAAGTAAAAAGGGGAAAAGTACGAGTATACTCACAAAGTTTGCATATGTTTTCCGATTATCCAATTGTTGACGAGTAGAGATTTAGAGTCCGAATGTATAAGGGTTAAGGTTCAAGTATGTTTAGAGTCGAGATTCGGTGTTTAAAACAACATAAAAATAAGATATGAGAATAACATGGAAAATAATCATTTAGTACATATGATGCTTGTTCTTGACACTAGGAAACTCGAAGGAGTTTAGATGTTTTCATGGAACAAGGTTCCATTAGAATCGTGACAAGTTATCATAGTCTAGGATGATGTAATCTAGTACCCCGACATATGAACACTAGTTCATCATCAAAGATTCGATTATTCGAATAATATATTTAGGTTATATAATATATGTCCAATAGTTCAAGCATGAGGTAGAAGATTAAAATCTTCATTTTGGTACCTCTAAATGTCATAGAAGTCATGTAGGAGGTAGGAAGATCAAGTCTTCCATTTAGGCACCTCTATGTGTTCACCACTACACTTGATGTAAAAAAAACAACCAAGGAGGGTCATGAACATACAATAAAGAATAAGAAATATACACACTAACTAAGAGAAATCATCAAATCATGTGAGGATTGTATGTTTGGACAACCCAAGTTGTTCCATAATCACTCATGTATCAAAGACAAAGTTTGACATGACTTGTGGGTTAAAAACCCTAAACAAAACACCAAGTTTATGAGGTTTAATCCTCTGATTTTAAATGTCTCAACCTTGTTTTTAAGCTTAACCAACCATGGGATAAGTTGTAAGCATTAGGACATAGGTATGAGATGTGTTAGACACAAGTTGCATAGGTTTAAACAAGTTTTTGATGAACACAAAAACAAACAGAAAGTTTATGGACTATTTCGGGGCATTTCCAGGTCTGATTTCTCCAGGGAGAAGTCTAGGAATCGAACCCCATGATTATACAAGCAAGTAGGAAAAAGAATCGAGTGAATCGGATAAGAATTAAGTGAGTTATGCTCATTTTCGTGAAGGGGTGTCAACCTACTCGAACCCTTGCTTTCAGCTACGGTTTGCTGGATGTTTTGTGAGTTTTTAGGGTTGCAAAAGTGGTAGGGAGGCTGGTTATAAGTGGTATTTATAGGGGGGAGGATTAGGGTTTCAATGGGTTGGGCTTTGAAAGTGTTTAGAAGGGGTTACACCTTGAAACTAGCCCACAAAACCCAACTATATGGGGCTGAATTTTGCTGAATTGGGCTGCCATATTTCTTTATTTTTTTTATTTTTTAAAACATTATAATGAGTAATTTTGTTAATTAAGTTGTGTAATAATGTGCAACAATGCTTCCCCTAACTTGTAACAAGGTGAAATATGAAATAAAACATGATTTAACTAGGTAAAAAGTTTAATGTACAAGTTTTATTTACGTAGCAAGTTCCGTATTTTACAACGATTACAATGAAAGAATGGTTATAAGAACACAAGATTTCCAAAGTTAGAATTTCACGTAAGGTTTCTAAATGTAGGAAGTTTGAAAACGCAGGGCGTTACACCAAGTCATTTGACTAGGAAGAGACGACAACAATTTCTTAGTCAAGTGAAGCAATACATATGGGATGAACCCGACTTGTTTAAAATCGGGGCCGATCAAGTGATACGAAGATGTGTTCCCGAAACGGAAGTTCTAGAGATCTTGATTCATGCTCATTCATCGGCGTGTGGAGGGCATTTTAGTGGGAACAAGACGGGTTATCGGGTGTTATCTAGTGGGTTTTATTGGCCCACGATTTTCAAGGATTCTTGTGAGTATGCCCGGAATTGCATCAATTGTCAAAGAATGGGAAGTATTTCGAAACGTGATGAAATGCCGTTACACCCGATTTTGGTAGTAGAAGTGTTTGATGTTTGGGGAATAGACTTCATGGGTCCTTTCCCGAACTCAAATGGGTTTTTATACATATTGGTTGCGGTTGATTACGTGTCGAAATGGATTGAAGCTATTGCCACAAGGACCAATGATCACTCCGTTGTATGTAAGTTTGTGCAATCTAATATTTTTGCTCGTTTTGGTGTGCCTAGGGTGATAATAAGTGATGGCGGTTCGCATTTCAAAAATTTCAATTTCGGGAAGTTGCTCAAGAGATACAATGTGAACCACCGCATTGCCACACCTTACCACCCGCAAACGAGTGGTCAAGTGGAAGTATCTAACTGGCAAATTAAAGAGATTTTAATGAAGACGGTGAGAACGGATCGGAAGGATTGGTCAAGCAAGCTTGACGATGCGTTGTGGGCCTACCGAACGGCTTACAAAACTCCACTTGATACCACTCCTTATCGGATGGTTTATGGGAAAGGATGTCATTTGCCTATGGAGTTGGCACATCGGGCGTATTGGGCAATTAAAACGGTAAACGCAAACTATGATGAAGCGGGTCGGGCGAGAAAGCTTCAATTGAATGAAATTGAGGAAATAAGGGATCAAGCCTATGAGTGTGCATCCGCATATAAAGACAAACTGAAAAAGGTTCATGATGCGAAGATAAAGAAAAAGAACTTTGAAGTGGGTCAAAAGGTGTGGTTGTACAATTCAAGGTTGAAGATGTTCGCGGGAAAACTCAAAAGCAAGTGGATGGGTCCTTACGTTGTCCGAAGAGTGGGAAGGTTCGGTGATGTTGAATTCAAGACGAACGAACAAACAAGCAACAAACGGTGAACGGGCATCGGCTCAAACCGTACTTGGAAGGTAATGATATCAACAATCTCGAGCTAGACAAAGTGGGCTACATTTTACGCCCAGTGGACGACGAGGAAACGTAAAAGAGGCCAGGTTTGGTATTTGTAAATATTTAGTGTAGTTTATTGCGTTTTGAATAAGTCTCGTTTAAACCGGTGTTTGAAACAAGTGTGGGGAAGTTGTTATGGATTTTCCGAACATAGTGTTGAGGACAACACAGGTTTTTAACGGGGGTAGGGTAATATTTTTATGTTTTATTAAAATTATAAAAACACTCAAAAAAAAAAAAAAAAAAAACAACAACAAAGGTTTTCAAGAAAAAAATTAGGCCCCCTTTAAGCCCAGTGCTCGCCGTAAGCTACGGTGGGGCGCCGTAGCTTACGGCACCATCAATAACAAAATAAGCTTACGCCGAACACCCCCTGTCTTACGGTGGCATTATTTTACCCAGTACCAGCCGTAAGCTACGGCAGGGGGCCGTAGCTTACGGCACCGAGCGAATTTGGGAGGTCTCTTTCTTGTCGTTGTTTTATAAAACAAAAAAAAAACACTAAAATCCGAAAATAATAATAATAATAATAATAATAAAACCCAATTAACCCCATCCACACCTTTCATCTATCTTCCCCAACCACAAACTTTTTCTTCTTCTTCTCTATCAAGAACCCTAAAACTCCATTAATCCCCAACCTTCACATCTTCATATCTTGCTCAAATCTAGTCCGATTTTAGTGATTCTTGAGTCCATTTTGGGTGAAATTTCACAAGGAATCTAGATTTACACTTGTATCTTGAAGATTTCTTTGTTTTGGGGACGGATTTGAGCATAGGGGTGCCGAAATTTTGGGGCTTTTTGTGGGTTTTTGTATGAACTTCAAGCTTTTGTGATTCTCATCTTCTACAACACCAAGGTATGCAAGTTTTCATTATGTTTTTGCTTACACACTTGCTTGTATGAGATAGATGATAGAACATTGTGAACCATTGAGTGCTATAGGTATAAATGTGTTGATGTCCAATGAAAATTTTTTGGAAAAATTCTGATTTAGGGGACATCATGCCAAAATTTTGTTTGAAAGAATAAAATCTTGGGTTTTTGCACATCTATACCTATAGCATGAAGCAAGTGTGGGGAAGATGGGATAAAAATAACTAACTTGAATTGTTTGCTTGGTTTTGAATGTGTGTAGGCATGGCGTCTAGGAAAGGAAAGGGAGTTGCAAGTTCTTCCCAAGGGGATGCGGCACAACAAAAAAGGAGGAGATTAGCTCGGTTGGTGACCCGGACTCGGAGGAGGATGCACCGCCAAGGGGGCCAAGCCGGATTGGACAACCGGCCCATTATTAGACCAACCCGCGGAATGGAGAGAGGATTTATTTCACGAACAAATGAACAAGCTAAAACAAAGGGGAGAAGCATTTATTTGTGAAAAAGAAATCCGGGAGGCTGATTTTGCCCCATTCGGGATCATAGCAAAGTTTAATGCGTTGGGTTGGGGAGCGGCCACAAAATGTTATGATGGTGAGAAGAAAAAAATGTATGACACGCAGATTCAAGAGTGGGTGGCATCACTTGAATGTCCCCCATTCAAGGCTCCGAATAAGATGCGGTTAGTTGGGAAGTGTAATGGTGTGAAGGTAGAGATGTCGTATAATTCTTTGCGCCGGGTAGCAAAGTTTGATGATGGGCCGGCCAATGAGTACATCTACCCAAGTCTTAAGGATCTTTACCATGAGCCCGCTAAACATCCACAATGGCAAAATATGCTTGACTACCTCTTCCTTCCAGGCACAACACATGGGAAGTTATATAGAAGAAATTTAAGAATGGAAGCGAAGTTGTTATTGACGTTGTGCATGTACAATGTCATGCCAAGGCGAGGTGACAAGATACGGTTTCAAGAAGTGCCAATCTTGTATATGATGATGCATGGGTCACCCAAGGTTCCTTTCCGATTTTTGGTACTAAACAACATTTGGTTGAGCAAGAATAGTGGGGAAAGGAAGATTATACCTCATTGCCGGTTGATTACCGCATTGCTTAAAAAGTATGGGGCGATTAAGGGAGATGAAAAAGGGTCCTACAAGAGGTTTAGACCATTCGACCTTAAGAATCTTGGGTCGGATTGGACTTACACCGAATCGGATAGGTTTCATAAGTTGAAAACGGATGGTAGAAGGTGGAGAGCCTTAAAAGTGGATGCGAGACCGTTACGACCGGGGGAGGAAGAGGAACCCGAATCAATGGATGATGAAGTAAGTGGGGATGATGATTATCGTGAAGACACATTCACGGTAGATGCTCAAGTAGGAGGTGTTGGTCAAGCGGGGGTTCAAGGAGCTGGCGTACAATCTGGTTATGTGGGTAGTGCATTTGACTATGCACAACAGGCTTATGACCCGTATTGGGCCCATTCGGGGGATATGGGTCAAATCATTCAACAAAGGCGGCCACCCACATTCGGTGATTGGAGTGAACAAAACCAAGTGCTATTTGATCAACAAACATTTATGGGTGCTAGTGTGGAACGGGCTATTAAAAGAAGTTACGATAGAAATGAGCAATGGAACCGTGCTCATAGATATGCCCGTAAAGAAGAAACAAACAACCGTTACTTGGATGATCGTCAAAGACGCATGCATGACCAATGGCGTGCGGGGCAGCCAGTTGTAGGAGATCCACCCATTGTGGACTACACCACATTGCCACCATATGATGGTAGTGTGTCATACCCCACCCCGCCATTGCACCATTCTCAGTGGGTGGACCCGCATGCTATGAGTTATCAACAAGCAAATCCAAGCAGTGATCAAGGAAGCAGTAGTAGCGGTGGAGCATTTGGTTTTGGTGAGTGGACGGATATGATGACATCCATCTTTGGGCCTCCACAGCCGAAGTACTACTAGCCAGGTTGTATTTTGCTCCTTTGTACATTTTTTTATATATGTCTATGTGTTTATGTTTGTGTTGCGGTTGGGAGGTTGGGTGGTGTTTGTGTTAATATGTTGTTGGGTTGTGAGAGTTGGTGGTGTTTTTTTATAAAAAAAAAATATGGATTTGAGAATATAAGCAATTGGGGATGTTCTTGTTGAAAGCGATCTTTCCCTCAAAACCATACATTGGGACAATGTATCCCAAGTGTGGGGATGGGGGAAATTTTTGAGAAATTCAAAAAAAAAAAAAAAAAATTTGCAAAACCAAGCGAAAGTGTAAAAATTTGAAAACTTGATATTGTTCCATTTGACACACCGACACCCATTTCTAATTTTTTCTTGGTGAGAATTGAGCCACGCATGATTGTTATTGATATTTCATTGTTTGAGTGGCGGTGTGTGTTGTGTGTTAATAGAACTTGTGTGTGAATACTTGTTAAATCCTAGAGTTAACATGCTTTTGAAGATGATAGGGGACTTCTAGGATGCCTCGTCTAGGTGAGTGCGAGTGTGGGATTTGGGGGGTTGGACCTCATTAATTATATATATGAGCATGGTTGCGAGAGGGGCGGGGGTTTGGACATTTAGTTGCCCATTTTGTGCCTAAAAGCCGATTGTTTGTTACCCCTTAGCTAGTTTCCCAAAAGTTTACCCGACTTAACCCGGTCTTATAATGTTAGTAGTTGTTTTATTAGTATGTAGACATGTTATGGTATTATGTCGAATAAAAAAAAAAAAGCAATGAAAAAGAAGAAAAGAAGTGATGATTGAGTTGTCTTGTATATAGAAGTTATGTCATGTTTTTTGTTTGTTTTATTGTGTAATAAAAGACCGGGTTAAGTCCTTCGCTACTACATATATATTCCTTTTCCTACCCTTGCACCTAGCCCCGTTACAACCCGTAAGTTCCTTTGATTCAAAAGCATGTTAGTTATTGGTTAGGAGGCAACTTGATTTTCATACAAGCTTATTGTCGCACAAACACACATATACGCATTGAGTGGTTTAGCATAACTTGCTAATTTTTCTTGTCACCGAGAGTTTTTGTGAGGGGTGTGTTTTGTGGTATGATAAAAAGCTAGTAAAAGGACGGCACTTTGGGTTGGTTTGCACGATTGGTCGCTTATGGTTAAAAATAGTTTTTGAAGTGGTTGCTTGGGACAAGCAACGGGTAAGTGTGGGGATGTGACGGGTGGTCCATAGGACAACCCTTAAAAGGCTTAATATAACGCACATTCTACATTTTATCCGGATATTTGCTTGAATTAGGTAATCACAAGATGTTGATGATGCAGGTGATAAAGTGTGCAAAATGCGGGTTTTAGGAGGCACGGATGGATATTAGAAGTTGGCATAATCAAGATGAGAGGGAATCAAGTGAAATGAAGTAAAAAAGAGCAAAAAGACCACTCAGCACCGTAACCTACGGCCACTGCCGTAGGCTACGGCACCTTGATCTTTGCCAAAACTGTTCACCGTAAGACAGGAGAGCATTGCCGTAAAGTTTGATGATCGCCGTAAGCTACGGCGATGAGCCGTAGCATACGGCGCTATGCTGATTTCCGGGGAACATTGACTACCGTAAGCTAATATTCATAAACAAATACGTAAAAAAAAAAAAAAAAAAAAACATGTTGATTATATCCAAATTTGGAGGCACCAATCATTTTAATTAATCATGAGTAGTGATACTATTGCTGACATAATAACCTCTATACGAAATGCCGATATGTATAGAAAAAGCGTGGTTCGAGTAGCATCTACTAATATCAGCCAAAGTATTGTTAAAATACTTTTACGAGAGGGTTTTATCGAAAACGTGAGAAAACATCGAGAAAACAACAAAGATTTTTTGGTTTTAACCCTACGACATAGAAGGAATAGGAAAAGGCCTTATCGAAATCTTTTAAATTTAAAACGGATCAGTCGGCCGGGTCTACGAATCTATTCTAACTATCAAAGAATTCCTAGAATTTTAGGCGGGATGGGAGTTGTAATTCTTTCTACCTCTCGGGGTATAATGACAGACCGGGAGGCTCGACTAGAAAGAATAGGCGGAGAAATTTTGTGTTATATATGGTAATTTTTCTAATATCCGAATTGAATAGGAAACTTCTTTTTTGTGAAAAAGAAAAGAGAAGGAGTGGGTTGTCTAATAGGGTTCTTCCTCCACTAGTTGATACTTCAAGGAGGTTTGACCTGGAATGAAAGAACAAAAATGGATTCATGAAGGTTTAATTACTGAATCGCTTCCCAATGGCATGTTCCGGGTTCGTTTAGATAATGAAGATATGATTCTAGGTTATGTTTCAGGAAAGATCCGACGTAGTTTTATACGAATATTGCCAGGAGATAGAGTCAAAATTGAAGTAAGTCGTTATGATTCAACCAGAGGTCGTATAATTTATCGACTCCGCAACAAAGATTCGAAAGATTAGGTTTTTTTCAACTTCACTATTTCTTTTTCTTTCGCAGGAATACGATTCAAAATCGAAAATTACAATAAACTTATTTTCTTCCAAGAAAAGGATTCAAAATTAAAGTAAGGAGTGGCAAATATGAAAATAAGAGCTTCTGTTCGTAAAATTTGTGAAAAATGTCGACTAATCCGTCGTCGGGGACGAATTATAGTAATTTGTTCCAACCCAAGACATAAACAAAGACAAGGATAATAAGACTCGTTAAAGACCCAATATACAAATAAGAACACACAGCGTAGCTTACGGCGACGATTGATCCGAAAATGTAACCTCGCATTTAAAAGGTTTTTTATTGAACATTATGATGCTTAATCATGTGTTTTCGGTTATTACTTGGGAAAAACGAGTTGGAGAGGATATAAGGAGCATTTGGGAGTAAAGAAAGACATCTTGGAACTATCTTTCACTAATCTTTATCTAGCTTTTGTTGGTGACACTTGTGAACACTATTTCCTTTTCAATTTCTTGCATTATGTTTGTTAAAGCCATGAGTGGCTAGTTTCTTGGATGATTATCTTGTGTTGAAGGTTGTGGTAAACTTTTGTGTTTATTTATATTTCTAGAATAACAATTCCTTTCCATTTGAATTGATTGTTATGATGCATGATTGATTGTTAGTAACTTGTTGATCTTTATATTAAACTAATTAGAAACCATACGTTCTTGGTGCCGTTGGCAATCGAGATATCATGGGTATAGTTAGGTTTGGGTAAGGGTTGATTGATCATCGGGTGACAACCTCACGTTCTCGGAATCTGAGTACTTAGTCCCCTTTCATCACTGCAATTGGTTATGCATGAACTATGTCTATGTAGTTCTTTCTAGTTGAATGTTGACACAAAAGTTGAACCAAACCGGATACTCAAGATAGTCATTTGTCTCTCAATTGTTTACATCCCAAATTCTCATTTCGCAAATTAGTTAATTAATCTTAGTTTTTAAAACCAATCAAATCAAACCAACTCTTGAATTTTACTTTTTCTTGCAATTAGTTTAATTTTAGTTAACTTAGATACACTTCTAAATAACACATTTTCCACAAACTCCCTATGTTCGATACCCACTTGCCACTATCTACATAGTTGTTATTGGGATTAAATTTGCGTGACCACGACATCACGTCACCCCCCCCAAAGAGCTCATTATATAAGTACAACAGCTAAACAAAAAAGCTCCACACTCCACACATTCACTAAAAACGCCACACCTTGTCTAAAACGCCATACAATTTTAAAAAAAATGGCGCAGATTGTTGCATGGAGGTTTGAGAGCTTAGAGGGACGTTTTGTCATAAAGTTCTATGACAGGAGAATGGTGAAAGTCAAAACAATCAAGGCCATACTTAGTATGGATGAATCCGTTCAGATGGATATTCTAGTCCTTGGGGTCCCAATGGCCTACGATTGTGAGAGGAATCGAACGGTAATAAGAAGATTAAAAAGAAAACTTCCGGAAAATGATGATGATGATGATGATGATGATGATGAAGATACAAGTTACCAGTTGGATTTTGGATGAACAAGCAAGAACAAAGCGATGGTTACATCTCAGATGTAATACCATCCACAGAAGATTATTAGTTTTTGTTTGATTTCGTCTAGTTGTACTCTTTTAAATTTCTAATGAATTTCAAAACGCCATGAACGCCAAGAAATTTACCTTGCTAACCTATATGAACTGTTGAAATCTACAAAAACGCCTAATGAATTTGGGAAACGCCATGGAGCAAAATAAATTATAATTACTAAATGATTTTATTCAATTTGGGGACGCCAAAATATTTACTATGCTCCTGATCTAAAAAAAAACAATAAAAATGCCATGTATTTGTTAAACGCCAAAAAATGGAGAGGTGTTGTGAGACACGTTTAAAAAAAAGAATATAAAAGGACAAACAAGCCCCTTCGCCCTTCACTATGTTGCGTGCCACGTGTTAGACCAGGATCCGTTCTCACACTTTAGGGTGTTTTCTCATGATCTCGTACCTATATAAGTTTGATAAATTAATCATGTATATATAAGTTTGACTTTAAGGGTCAGACTTATTGGATTTCCAATGGGAAATTGATGCAGTTTTATTGCAATTTCACATTAACAATAGTCGGTTTAGGGGCTGTTTGGCAACATCTGAATAGTTAAGTACTGAATCAGTAAGAGGTCTGAACCATTAAGAGCCTATATAATGCTTAACCGTTCAGAGGCAAATGTCTGACCAATTCAGATTAGAAGTGTTAACCATTCAGACTCTGTATAAATCTTAACCATTCAGAGGCAAATGTTTGAACCATTAAGTACTGAACCAGTAAGAGGTCTGAATCATTAAGAGCCTCATTAAGAGGTAAATAAACAACCCCTTAATGACATTATCTAACAAACCAAAAGGATCCGTATCAGTTAGAAATCGCGAAAAATTTCTTTGACCTCAAAAGTCAAAGTGACATTTCTATTGCTATTTTTCAACAGGGGGTCAACAAAGGGATTGTTGCAGATCGTCTTTTGACAACACTGAAACACAGAGAAATTGTACCAGATTTCGTGCTTTGCATTGGGGATGACAGGTCGGACGAGGACGTGTTTGAAGCAATCACAAGAGCAATAGCGGCCCTGAGAAGTGGCGGACCAGGAAATTTTTCATGGGGGTGCTGAATATTTTTAAAGATTTTAGGCACCTAGGTATATAAAAAAAAATTCAGTTCATATCGGGTCGGGTCTTGTAAAACAAAAGAATATCAAACTAAAATTTATATAATTATCAAAAACAAGTCAAACGTTGTTACAGACATATTTAAAATGTCGCTTTACGAGTTTTCATTTTTTTAAATCTTTCCAAAACATCTAGAGCTACTTTTGTAAGCAAGTCTTTCTCTATGTAACATATACAACTAATTTTCAACATTGAACACTTAACAATCATCACCAAACTTCATAATTTTCAACTTTAAAATCAAGCCCTAGTTTTAATTGTTGATTCCTTCTAATTAACCATTTAAACACACTAAACTTTAACTAAAACAACAAAATCAACCGACTAAAGTTTCAAAATACTAAAATTTCAAACTTTTTTAACAATTGTATTTCTCCTAAAAATCCAAATTAAACAAGAAAACAAAAAAATAATCGAACCATACCCAAAATAGTGATGAGATGTTGTTTTCGTGAGTTTGGTGGCCGAAATTGCGGTGGGTTGGGTTATTATATTTTAGTTCAAATTAGATTATTAGATTGGGTTGGGCTTGAGTTATGATGTGTTTATTGGGTTAAAGGTTAAGAGAAAGTTAATTGGGTTAAGTGAAAGTTAATTAGTTAAGTAGAAAGTTAATTAGGTTGTATTTAAAAAAATCAGTGTTTACGTAATTTTTTTACAAATTCATAAGATTTTTTTTCCTTAGGGGGCGGTCGAAAATTTTAAGGGGTGCGGACGAAAATTTTCAAGGAGTGCGGTCGGGATTTTACCGGGAATTTAGCACTAAATTTTATTTTTTCTAGGGGTGCGCCCACCCACCTTGAGATATAGGTGGGTACGCCCCTGGCCCCGAGTCTTTCCCCAGTAGCCGAAGTCTTCGCTTGCACAGTCGGTAGGAAACCGAGCAAAGCCAGATACTTTCTCGAGGACACAACGGAGATCTTGAGAATACTGTTTCTGAGCAGCATTCGTAGAAGAACGTAAAGAAAGATTTTCAAAATGTGGTCATTGAGTAGGAGGAATTTACGAAACTGCCATTCTTCGATTTTGTGTTTGTCTGGTTGCTTGTGAATAACTATCATCGTCTCTGATGTGCGTGAAGTGTGTTATATTTTTTATGTATATTTAAGCCCCTTTTACACTTTTAGCCAAGTTTTAAATTTATAAAACACGATATTTACTAACACTAAACACACATATGGGCAAGTGCACCCATCGTGGACGTAGTATAGTGTTGGTAAGATACCGAGGTCGTCCAAGGACACAAGAGCTTTTAATACCGGTTTATCCTCAACGTCTAATCAAATCAAAAAGTGAGAAAAATGTTTTTAACTAAGAAAATAAAAACTAACTAAATGCTGAAAAATAAAATAAAATAAAAACAGATAGACAAGATGAATCACTTGGATCCGACACGTGTATTAGTATAACCTTTGATTATTTTCGCACTTTTGCACTTGTTTAAGAGATTATCTTAGTTATTGTAGTAGGCCCCTCTTTTGAAGGCGACGTTACCCTCAACCCAGTAGTTTGAGTCAGCATGGATACAATCCTAAAGGGTCGGATTATTGAAAGATAATGAATTAAGTTATTAATGCAAATTGTGGTAGGCCCCGCTTTCGGCGGTGACGTTACCCTCGGCTAAGTAGTCTGAGTCAGCAGGGATACAGTCCTAAATAGCCGGGTTATAGTATTAATAGTAGTTAACTTATGAGGGGGTCAAAGAGTTTGGATCCCCCGCCATCCAATACCTATGGGCATTGAAGGAGATCCTACTAAATTTGACCCAGGTCCCAAGCAGGACCTCTAAACGCTGAACAAGGGCAAGACCCTTACCAAACCGTTCCCTTAACCCCCGACCAGGTAGCCAACATACCTCCATATAGACCGTGGAGATATGAATGGTGAAAATCTTTTATTTTATATAGACAGTAAAATAATGCCAAGACACCACGGACAAACGATAAGGAAAGATCACCTTCAACATAAGCAACTAATTATTAAAGTCATTAATACAAAACCAAATAAAAAGTGCAAAAGATTGAAAATGAAAAGTATTATACTAAACACTTGTCTTCACCAAGTGATGTAAGAGACTTAGGCAAACATGGCCTTGATTGTCAAGAACTCTTACGATCAATCTTGGATCCCGAGACGACTCACACACTCTACGATGGACAATGGATGATGGTGGTGGATGATGGTGTTATGGTGGTGGTGGGTGGTGGATGGAGTGTGAGAGAGGTGGTGTGCCAAGGGATGAGATGGAATGAAACCAAGCACTCCTATTTATAGGCTGAACAGAAGGCTGGGCACGGCCCCGTGTCCGCTGGACACGCCCCCGTGCCCGTCTGACACTCTCTCTCCTCATTAATTGTAATTCGCAATTACAATTAATGCGCCTGCTGTACTTTCACCACGCCCCCGTGCCCGCTGGACACGGCCCCGTGGTGGGCAATGGAAGCTTCTATAAGTTTGTCTTTTATGCTGCTTCTTGGGCACGGCCCCGTGCTGGCTGAGCACGGGGCGTGTTCAGACTTCTGCTTTCTCTTCTTTGCTTTGGAGGATGCCGTTGAGGGTCCGGGCAGTCTACTTTTATTCCTTTTCTTGTATTTATGCTAGAATTAGTTGTCTTTTTGCTTCTTTTGTGAATTTGAGCTCATTTCATCCTGAAAATACAAAAGAAAGACAAAAACACTCTTTTTCCAACATTAGTACTTAAAAAGGGTTAGTTTTATGCCTTAATTGATGTGATTTATATGTTATATTTTACACACATCAAATACCCCCACACTTGAACTTTTGCTTGTCCTCAAGCAAAACTCTTTAAATGTGGCTTACACTCCCAAATGGAATAGGTAGAAGAGAAAGTTTTTTTTGGCTTGTCATAGAGTGTCGGGAATCCAAGATCTTTGTAAGTTTTATTTTTATTTACTTACAATCCTATTCGTTATGATTTATTTAGAACGTTTCACAAGATAAATTAGTTATTCGGGCATAGCATGCCTTGTTAAAATTCCATTTATATACAAGTTCACATACCTCACGGGAGATCACTCAACACTCGGCCGAAGGTGTAATTTTTTGTGAATCACTCGAGAGCGGCATGGAACTTACGCCTTCCATAGGCTTGCCAAGCAATCAATCCTCCTCCTTTTTAACTTTTTACCTTTGTAAATATCAAGAGGACTTTTTGGGTGAAGGGTTAGGCTTGGGTTAAAGGTGGGTGGTTGGGTTAGTGGTTAGTAAAAGGGCGAAAATCGTAAAAAGCGTCGGTTTTCGTGACACACCTTGTTTTAGTGACTTTTTATTTTGAAGTATTTCTCCAAACAAGCCTTTATATAGCTTTTGTTTGTTTTTTACTTCATCATTTTTTTTTGATAAGTCACATAAAATAGCGAGCTTACGAAAAACCGAGCTTGTTACTAAAATAAAGGGTGAAAAATAAAAAAGGGTTTTTTGGTGGGTAAAAAGGGTTTTAGGGTAATGAAATGAAAGGTTTAGGCTCAAAGGGGCTAACTAGGGGGATTTTGGGTAGGTGGTAAAAAAAAAGAAAAATAATGGTGTAGAAAGAAAAATATGGTTAGTCCTAATGCCTCCATCACTTACTTACTTGGGTTTAAGTTGGTAAGGACCGGGAATGTATCGTCGTGGCAAGTTCTAGAGTTGTAAGAACCAAGCGGCTATTCACACAAGAAACGAAAAATGAGCATTTAGTCTAAAGATGTATATTTGTATGCTCAATAAAGGCTCAAAACTCACTTTTGTGGGAATGGGTTTTTAATGCGATCAAGTATATATAATCGAATTTTTAACTAGACTTGTTATGCCGTTTCGTAATTTTCTTATGTTGGTTCTTTGTTATCACGACGCTATCGGTTGTAAATTTGTAAAAATATAACCTTTTTAGAACTTGTTATTCCCAAATTAAACCAAGACAAGTAAAAAAACGAAAAGTTTTTGAAAAAAAAAATTGGGGTGTTTAGCGGTTCCAATAGAGTTTTGTGTAAGGCTTGTAATTAGGATTTGCAAAATTCAAGGTTTTAGCATCCCCCCACACTTAAATTACACATTGTCCTCAATGTGTCCCAAAAATAAGATTTTCGGTTGATTAGAATGTGTAAAAGTGGGTTAAAAAGCAAAGATTTATGTTACTGGCAGCCTGGACACGGCCCCGTGGCGAACTGCCAGTAATGAAAACTTACAGAAGATGAACACGGGGGCGTGTCCACTGGACACGGCCTCGTGTCTGGCAAATAACTGCAGGTCAGTAACCAATCAGCAGGTCTGGGAGATGAACATGGGGGCGTGTCGGCTGGACACGTCCCCGTGTGGACAGTCTGTGAGCCTGAAAAACAGGTTTTGTCTCCCGGTTTCTCCATTTTGGGGCTGCAAGTGCTAAGGTTTAGCACTCTAACCCTTGCATTGTACCTGTTTAATCACTCAATACCACACCAAGCAAACATAAAACACCCTAATTTACCAACGTCAATTGTCTCCAGGCATAAAGTGAAAATAAAACGAAAATAAAAAAAAACAGTTAAAGAAAGTAAATTGTTCAACAAGCGGCACGCAGGCCGTAAATTGTTCGATAGAGAGGGGTACTTAAACCTGTGGGCTCATCACCAACCTGCCCCTTGTTCCTTCAAACGTCCATGTCTTCACCGCTATCATCACCTCCATCCCCATGCCCCGCCATGTACTCCCGGATGCTACCGATATCATCTTGTATATCGTTGATGTTGCGCTCAATAGCTCCAACCCGGTGGTATGTGTTGTTGGCGAGGTTGTAGGTGTTCCTGGTACACATGAGGTTTTCCTGCAAAAGATCATGTAAGCTTTGAAAGTTAGGAAAACCGCCTCCTTGTGAGGAGGATTGACCCGGATCACCATGGGGTTGGTACTGGTAGTGGGGAGGTGGTGCGTGGAGAACTAGGGCCTCTTGTGGGTTCCATGCATAGCCTTGTGTCCTTTGGAAGCTCACCGTCCCGTCTTCCGCCTCATAAAGTAAGTTCATGGCTCGGCAAATGTGGTAGTCAACTCGTCCCGACCATGGACTCCTTTCAAAGGACCTTGGGATTCTCGTGAAATGCTTAAAAAGACGGTACACCCATCCCCCGAAGAAGATAGGCGTAGGAGCGTGAGCAAGGCGATTGAGGTGCATGTTTCGTAACAAGAGATATGGAACATCGAGAGGCTTCTGGTTGTGGATGCAGTGAAGGACAACCAAATCTTTCAACCCTACAACACCACTACTGTCGTGACGCTGGTTCAGCGAGTAAGTTAGGAGCCTGTGAATGTAGCGGTAAAGCGGGTCCCTCAGTTTGGTACTCTTGGTGCTGCTAGGGTTGTAGATTCCTTCACCTATTTGAGCCCATGCGGCTTGACGTTCAGTTGCATCCAAGTCTCGTAATCCCCCGGTATTCTCCTCATTCCCTGATTCTTCTTCCCCGTACAGTCCTATTATAGCTCCAAACTGTGCCATGGAGATCGAGTACCTTGTCCCGCCACACCGAAATGCAACCCCTTCATTGTCAAACGGGTCACACCTCGAGGTGAAATTGAAAGTACTGTAGAACTCCATGGTGCATTGATGCACCGACCGAAGCCGAGTGTTCAATGCAACTGCTAGTGGCCCTGTCACGATGTTGTTGAATCGGTCTAGCTGGTTCACCATGGTTAACAGGTCCGTGCATGCTCGCCTAGGATACTCCTCGGGTCTTGTTTGGAGTGTCTCATATCGTGCCCTAGCATCGAGTTCGCTTGCGTTGAACCTTGTGAACTTTGACATCTGAAAGAATACACCAAAAGTTAGTACGAAACAAAGATATTTGGGGTGAAACTGCAAACAGTGGGCTGGACACGGCCCTGTGTTTAGCGTACACGGCCCCGTGTCCAGGCGTCTGTAACCCAAAAACTTCATTTTTCGTCCCGGTTTCGAAAACCTGAAAATTTTTAGCCCAATAGTAGCGGTTTCCTCCGAAAATGAAACCCTAAGTGTCATTTTTCCCAAAACAAACCGTTTACCCTTCCAATTTCGTGTTTTTCGGTTTAAAAACAAGGGTTTGGGTTTTTAGTGGGAAATCGAACGAATCTATCAACAATACATGTTTATTTACTTTCTACTACACTAATCTAAACTAATACTAACAGATTTCATCAAAAATTTGAAGTCCGATCCGGATGATCACGAAGAACCCTAGATTTTTCCCCAATTTTTGATGTTTTAACTACATGCAAGTAACTAATCTAACTACTAGAGATGATAGAATCATACCTTGATGTTGTTAAACGTGGTAGTGACGTCGGAAATCTGCGGAAAATCGCCTGGAACCAGAGCGTTTTCGGCGAAACGGGGCGTGTGGAATGAGGTAACTGTTGTGAAAAGAGGGTTTTATCCCGACAGTTGCCTCGACACGGCCCCGTGTCCAGCGGACACGGCCTCGTGCCGGGCAAGGTTTCTGAATTTTTTTTTTGTGCTCGTGTGCATGCCCCTTTTTCCGAAAATGGTTAGAAGACTTACCGATTTTAAACGTACACTTACCTGTTCGTAACATGCCGGGTATGAGTTTATTCGTTAACCGTTTGAAGTGAGATCTCCTCTTCCTCATCCTCAATGGATCCTCGGTAGAGTTTTAGCCGTTGGCCATTGACTTTGAATGGTATCCCATTTCGAGTTTTAATTTCTACTGCACCGTGCGGAAAAACATGGGTGACGGAAAAAGGTCCTGACCACCTAGATTTTAGCTTGCCAGGAAATAATCGAAGTCGTGAATTAAACAATAGAACCTGATTTCCTACCCGAAATTCATTAGACTTAATATATTTATCATGTAAATTTTTCATTCTTTCTTTATAAATTTCGGAGTTAGAATATGCATAATTCCTTAGCTCGTCTAATTCATTTATTTGACAAAATCGATTTTTACCGGCAGTTTCTAAGTCTAAGTTCACAGTTTTTATTGCCCAGTAGGCTTTGTGAGCTATTTCTACTAGCAAGTGACAACTTTTTCCATAGACAAGCTTATATGGGGTTGTGCCTATAGTGGTTTTATAAGCAGTTCGAAAAGCCCATAAAGCATCGTCTAATTTGTCGGCCCATTCTTTTTTATTTATTCCTACGGTTTTTTCAAGTATTCGTTTTAAACCTCGATTAGTCACTTCGGCTTGCCCATTTGTTTGAGGGTGATACGCTGTTGAGACCCGGTGATAGACCCCATACCTTGTTAATATTTTTTCGAGTTGATGATTGCAAAAATGGGTACCTCTATCACTTATCAAAGCCTCTGGTGTCCCGAAGCGAGAAAACAGTTTTTTCAGAAATTTTACCACTACTCTTCCATCATTTGTTGGAAGAGCCTCTGCCTCCGCCCATTTAGACAAGTAATCGACTGCCACAAGTATATATTTGTTTCCATTTGAAGGCGGGAAAGGTCCCATGAAATCGAGCCCCCATACATCAAAGATTTCACAAACGAGAATGCCATTTTGAGGCATTTCGTGTTTGGAAGAAATATTACCTGATCTCTGGCAGGCATCACATGTCTTTACCAGGTTTTGTGCATCCTTGTAAATGGTTGGCCAGTAAAATCCTGAATCAAATACCTTTCGTGCGGTACTTGCGGCACCATGATGTCCTCCGTATGGACCTTCATGACAATGACGGAGAATTCTTCGTGCTTCATTACCATGGACACACCTTCGGATGAGCTGGTCGGCACACATTTTGAAAAGATAGGGGTCTTCCCAAAAGTAATGCTTTACATCAGCAAAGAATTTCTTTCTTTGATGATGTGGCCATCCCTTGGTGACTATACCGCTAGCTAGGAAATTAGCGTAGTCGGCATACCATGGCTCTTGTCTACTCTCCATCATTTCCAAGGATTCTGTGGGAAATTTCTCGTTGATTTGCTCGTCTCTGGTCGTTTCCAAAGCTTGGTCTTCTAAGCGTGAGAGATGATCTGCAGCAGTGTTTTCTGCTCCTCTTTTGTCCTTGATTTCAATGTCGAATTCTTGGAGGAGTAGAATCCATCTGATCAAACGGGGTTTTGCGTCTTGTTTCTTGAAGAGGTACCTGATGGATGCATGGTCTGTATAGACTACAGTTTTAGAAAGAACAAGATAAGAACGAAATTTATCAAAAGCAAACACCACTGCTAGTAATTCTTTTTCTGTAGTTGTATAATTTTCTTGTGCATCATTAAGAGTTTTACTAGCATAATAGATTGGGTGGAAATGCTTTTCTTTTCTTTGTCCCAAGACTGCTCCAACAGCAAAGTCACTTGCATCACACATGATTTCGAAAGGAAATTTCCAATCTGGTGCTATCATGATAGGTGCATTGACTAGCATTTCCTTGAGGGTTAGAAATGCTTGATTGCATTCCTTGTCAAAGATGAAGGGTGCATCTTTTTCAAGTAATTTTGTTAGAGGCCTTGAAATTTTTGAAAAGTCCTTGATAAACCTTCTATAAAATCCGGCATGCCCTAGGAAACTTCTGATTGCTCTTACGGAGGATGGAGGAGGTAATCGAGAAATAGTTTCTATTTTTGCTCGATCAACTTCCATTCCTTCGCTTGAGATTTTGTGACCGAGTACTATTCCCTCTGTTACCATGAAATGGCATTTTTCCCAGTTAAGGGCGAGGTTAGTTTCCTCACATCGGGATAGCATTCGTTCAAGATTATCGAGGCATTGGTCATATGAGTCTCCAAAGATGGAAAAGTCGTCCATGAAGACTTCCATTGTCTTTTCTATCATATCATGGAAAATGGCCACCATACAACGTTGGAATGTTGCAGGCGCATTACATAGACCGAATGGCATGCGTCGATATGCGAAAGTTCCGTAGGGACATGTGAAAGTTGTTTTCTCTTGGTCTTCTGGGGCTATCGGTATTTGAAAGTAACCTGAAAAACCATCTAAGAAACAATAAAATTTATGACCGGATAGTCGTTCTAACATTTGATCAATGAAGGGTAAAGGAAAGTGGTCTTTCCTTGTTGCTTCATTTAATCGCCTATAATCTATACAAACTCTCCATCCCGTGACGGTTCTCGTTGGTATTAATTCATTTTTCTCATTAGCTATTACCGTCATACCTCCTTTCTTCGGGACTACTTGAACGGGACTTACCCACGGACTATCGGAGATAGGGTAGATTAGTCCGGCATCAAGCAGCTTGATGACTTCATTTTTAACCACTTCTTGAACATTGGGATTCACTCTTCGTTGTGGTTGAATTACTGTTTTGTAGTCATCATTCATTAAAATTTTGTGCGTGCACATGGAAGGGCTTATTCCTTTAATATCTACAAGCTTCCAAGCGATCGCGTTTTTGTGTTTTTTAAGTAGGTTAACTAATTTCTCTTTTTCTACGTTACTTAATTTAGATGAAATAATTACAGGTAAACTACCATCTTTGCCTAGAAAAGCATATTCCAAACCTTTAGGAAGTTCTTTGAGCTCAATGGGTGGGTCTTTAGAAGACACCTTATTTTGTGGCTCATCTAGATTAAGAACCTTAAAGGTTTGTTCTAAGGCTATCTCTTCTTCGACAAAGTGGTCTTCTTCGTTAGTTGTATCGGGTGGTTCAGCTTCATCTTCAATTAGGGGGTCATTATTGCCAAAAGGATATTTCATTGAACGCTCAAGATCTATGCTCCTTTTGAATGCCCCTAACTGAAGAGGTAGATTGTTGAATTTCCGGTTTTTCAATGCTTTATGAGTTTGTACAAAAAGTTTTCCCAAGACTAGGGGGCGTCATCAAGGATGACGAAGTCGGTTGGGATTACCAATTGATTTGTGTGAACCAAAACATCTTCAACTACACCGATTGATTTTATCACTTTTCGATCGGATAGAAAAATGGGTATTTGAAGTGGAGTAAAATCACTAATACTTAATTTTTCAAAAATGTAGTTAGGCATTATGTTAACACAAAGATCTTTATCAATAGTGATATTACTAATAAATGAATTTTGAAAGAAACATGGAACCGGTGTAATGTTAATTTCAAAAGGGTCTTCTTTTATTAGCGAAGTTTGATCATTAGTTAACTTAACACTCACTATTTCTTTGATTTTAGCACTAGTGTTTAACTCTTTTAAAAACTTGGCATGAGGGGTTATTAAACAATGATTTTCGAAAGTAGGTGACAAGAGATTAATTTCTTCAAAATTAGACTCTTCATGAATTTTAACATTATCGGACTCACCTTTTTCATTGTTTAACTCATGTGTCGGTTTTTCACTTTCTTGTTCTTCCATTTTTACATTTTCAACTATCTCTACGTTATTATTACTATTCAATTCTTCTCTTGCGCGGGATTCCTCTTCCCTTGCGCGAGATTCTTTCATGTAATGTTCGATAGTTTTAATGTGTTCTAATATCCTATTGGTCACTTCGGTGAGAGAAAAAGAATTTGGATCCTCAAAGCTTGAATCCGGTTGTTCGATCCATGGCTCCTCATAATACTCATATGAAGTAGATGGTTCACACCATTGTTCTTCATTGTAAGTATATGATGGGTAAGGGTCGAAACTTTGTTCTTCATAGTACTCATATGAGGTGGGTTGTTCACGCCATGGTTCCTCATAGTAAGACTATGAAGGTGGTGGCTCATATCTTGAATCTTCAAAGTATGAGTATGAAGGCTCATGCCTTGGTTCATCAAAATATGAGTATGAGGGAGGAGGTTCATACCTTTGGTCTTCATAGGATGTGTATGAAGTTGATGGCTCGTACCTGGGCTCCTCATAATAGTTGTATGAATTGGATGGTTGATATGAGTTATTATATTGAACCGAGCGTGTGTTACGACAATTAGTGCAATAATTACCCCTATAATCATCCTCATCATAGGTGTAGTTGTAACCTCCTGAGTATTGATCCATACTCAACAGACTACAACTGAGTCTCGGGACCAGAAAACAAAAATAAAGACGAAAACAGAAGCTGGACACGGCCCCGTGTCTGGTGAACACGGCCCCGTGTTCAGGGTCTGTATCTGGGCGTTTTAATTAAAGTTACTGGTCACGTTGAGCACGGGGGCGTGTTCAGTGAGCACGGCCCCGTGTTCAGACTCTGTATCTGGGTATCTAACTAAAAATATGCAGCACGGGGGCGTGTTCAGCGAGCACGGCCCCGTGTTCAGGCTACTGTAAATGCAAACTAAACTAAAATGCAGAAAATTTTGCGCGCGTTTTAAAAAGGTTTTGAAAAACTGATTAGGCCGTTGATTTTAAGCTTTCTTAAAATCCTTGTGTCCCCGGCAACGGCGCAAAAAACTTGATGTGCGTGAAGTGTGTTATATTTTTTATGTATATTTAAGCCCCTTTTACACTTTTAGCCAAGTTTTAAATTTATAAAACACGATATTTACTAACACTAAACACACATATGGGCAAGTGCACCCATCGTGGACGTAGTATAGTGTTGGTAAGATACCGAGGTCGTCCAAGGACACAAGAGCTTTTAATACCGGTTTATCCTCAACGTCTAATCAAATCAAAAAGTGAGAAAAATGTTTTTAACTAAGAAAATAAAAACTAACTAAATGCTGAAAAATAAAATAAAATAAAAACATATAGACAAGATGAATCACTTGGATCCGACACGTGTATTAGTATAACCTTTGATTATTTTCGCACTTTTGCACTTGTTTAAGAGATTATCTTAGTTATTGTAGTAGGCCCCTCTTTTGAAGGCGACGTTACCCTCAACCCAGTAGTTTGAGTCAGCAAGGATACAATCCTAAAGGGTCGGATTATTGAAAGATAATGAATTAAGTTATTAATGCAAATTGTGGTAGGCCCCGCTTTCGGCGGTGACGTTACCCTCGGCTAAGTAGTCTGAGTCAGCAGGGATACAGTCCTAAATAGCCGGGTTATAGTATTAATAGTAGTTAACTTATGAGGGGGTCAAAGAGTTTGGATCCCCCGCCATCCATTACCTATGGGCATTGAAGGAGATCCTACTAAATTTGACCCAGGTCCCAAGCAGGACCTCTAAACGCTGAACAAGGGCAAGACCCTTACCAAACCGTTCCCTTAACCCCCGACCAGGTAGCCAACATACCTCCATATAGACCGTGGAGATATGAATGGTGAAAATCTTTTATTTTATATAGACAGTAAAATAATGCCAAGACACCACGGACAAACGATAAGGAAAGATCACCTTCAACATAAGCAACTAATTATTAAAGTCATTAATACAAAACCAAATAAAAAGTGCAAAAGATTGAAAATGAAAAGTATTATACTAAACACTTGTCTTCACCAAGTGATGTAAGAGACTTAGGCAAACATGGCCTTGATTGTCAAGAACTCTTACGATCAATCTTGGATCCCGAGACGACTCACACACTCTACGATGGACAATGGATGATGGTGGTGGATGATGGTGTTATGGTGGTGGTGGGTGGTGGATGGAGTGTGAGAGAGGTGGTGTGCCAAGGGATGAGATGGAATGAAATCAAGCACTCCTATTTATAGGCTGAACAGAAGGCTGGGCACGGCCCCGTGTCCGCTGGACACACCCCCGTGCCCGTCTGACACTCTCTCTCCTCATTAATTGTAATTCGCAATTACAATTAATGCGCCTGCCACGCCCCCGTGCCCGCTGGACACGGCCCCGTGGTGGGCAATGGAAGCTTCTATAAGTTTGTCTTTTATGCTGCTTCTTGGGCACGGCCCCGTGCTGGCTGAGCACGGGGCGTGTTCAGACTTCTGCTTTCTCTTCTTTGCTTTGGAGGATGCCGTTGAGGGCCCGGGCAGTCTACTTTTATTCCTTTTCTTGTATTTATGCTAGAATTAGTTGTCTTTTTGCTTCTTTTGTGAATTTGAGCTCATTTCATCCTGAAAATACAAAAGAAAGACAAAAACACTCTTTTTCCAACATTAGTACTTAAAAAAGGGTTAGTTTTATGCCTTAATTGATGTGATTTATAGAGTATGTAGTTGGTTGGTTAAACTTTGAAGTAAATAAGTTGACTTCTGTTGCTTCAAGTCAAACTTTTAAGGATATGTATTGTGCTTGTGGTTATGGTCAACCCTATTTTTGTTTTTTATAACTAGGTTTATCACCCTAGCCATGTTGCAGTAAACTTCTTTTGTTATTTAGTCTGTGTTTACATGTGTTTTGAAATCACTACGAGCGCGTTGCACACGGAACCACTAACAAAAATAAAAAGAAAATGTAAAAAACAGTAAAAAATAATCGAAAGAAAATCAACCAAAAAAGTTGTATGTTAATGATGTTGTCCGTATGAAACCCGTGGTCAGAGATGAGCAAATAATACTGGGTAAGGAATAGCAGCTTCACCATTTAAAATCGCCACGAGGCAGAGTTGATTTCTTTTTTTTTTCAAAAGTCAAATATATGCGATACGATTTTTCTCTGATAACTCGCGTTTGTTAACTTAAAAAAAAAGACTAAATAAATATGCGATTTTACTTATTTTTTCTGACGTTCCGGTATAAATTTTATCGAGAGCCAAGTTGCATTCAAAATAGAGTGTTACTATGTTATTATAGGCAATACAGGTGCCGGTACCGTGTCGGTACCATGAAGAATCGAAACGATTCTTATCGAACAATTGCTTTCAGTCAATGTAAATCATGTGTTGATATTTTTTGGGTCATGTCACAATTTTACATATTTACTTTTCCTCTTTCGGTTGCTATAACGAGTGCCGATACCAAAACGAAACGAACCGATACTGACCAAATTACCGCCGCGTAGCGCAGAGAATCCCCCAACGCAACGCACCAGTTTGATAACACTAGGTAATTTAACTAGCATTCGCCCTTTGTTCAAGTCATTCAATATATAAAATGATTAACCCTGTCATTTTCTTAAGCCTAACCTAGTCAGTTTAGGTGAATTAGTTAGTAACATTTGGGTATTTGTAATTTAAGTTGATTTGTGAATAAAATCTGTCAGAAGAAGAAGTTATAAGTATCTTTAATAGCTATGATTTATTTGACCCGACCCGACTCACCTAGTTGTAAAATCTTTGTCAGAAGAAGTTAACATCATATAGATAGTAAGAGGAATTAGCAGGTACAAAGAAGATGTTTTCCAATCCCATTCATAATCCACTAGGGAAGCATACAACGTAATTATAAACCAAGTCACTTGATCATCTTAATTATGCGCTAAAGCAACAAAAATGCTTATCCTTGAATCAACTGAGTTGGTAGGTGCTAGAAGCTCAAAAATTTACCATTCCAATTTGCGCAAGCAGGTAGTTGGCTACTACATTCGTGTAACAAGTCGCTAATAACAAAAAACTTGGAACCTGAAAGTAGAACAAAAAAGAACAATGCGGCACCAACAGTTGCCATTTTGATAATAATCATCACTTACGAGTATAATGAAAACCAAGAACTTACAATTTGCTAAGATGACGATCCCAATGTTGTAGCAATTTTACGAAAGCAGACACTCGAACGACTTTGATTTTCATCGCATTGGACCTTCATAGAATCTGTTATTTTACTAATGACATTGTCAACCTCTGCACACAGTGTAGAAAAACATGGTTGAATCTTAGCCTTGTTTGATGCAGGCAACATTGTTAGCAGTCGTTCAATGCGTTGCAATTTTGAAAGAAAGAGACACGCCGTTTTATTCCTTTGCTCAATCTGAACACCAAGATCTTCCCAATAGCCCTTGATCTGCGCAACGTTCCCCCCAATTTTCAATTTCTTTTCCGTCTTTGGTTTATGGCTTTCGACTGGTGCTTCCCCTCGCTCCACGCAAGCACTGCTGGTCTTGGTATTATCCTTCTCTTTTTCTAAAAGCACCCCTAATTTGGCTATAAGCTTACGTGCTTCAATCTCCTGCATGAGATTATAAAATTTATACTAAGCATGGAAACGCTCTCCACTTATCATCGTAAGTTAAACATCTGTAAACTTTAGGACACAGTAGAAGTAGGGTGAGCAAAAACCGAACCGAAATTAACCGAACTGAACCATTCATATTTTTATATATATCTAGTTTTTATACCTCCATTCATGTATTTTATGTTTTACACCTCAATCTCATACATTTTACATTTATACATCCAATTCATGTATTTATACCTCCATTTGATGTATTTCCAAGTAAAAACTTAAGCCCAAGTATGCTTTGGTTATTAACCGAACCGATTAACCGAAAACCAACAAATTAACCTAATAAACCTGATTAACCGAACGGTTAATAATATAGATTAAGCGATAACTTTGGTTACGATTTTGGTTAAGGCTAATAAACCGAACCGAATCAAACCATGAAACATTTTATGAATGTAGTGCGTAGGCTCCACTAGATGAATGCATAAACCTAAAAAAGCAATTCTACCACAAATAGAACTGCTCGACTTACAAGCTACGTAGCACGGGAACGGGAACGGGTACGGGGAACGGCAAAACTAAAAAATCCAAGATACGGGTACGGCAAAGGTACGGCAAAAAAATATAAAAAAATAAAAATATATTAAACAAAGTCCGTATAATGTGGTAGGATCTTAAACGTTGTGCTATTTTTATAAACTTAAAAGTTTAGGGAGCAAATGTATACTAGTCAAGAAAGAGGGGTTAAATGGAAAAAAAAGCAAACTTTTTACTAAACTCTTCCTTAAAAGTTAGTGCTAAGAGTGTAATAAAAGAAAACCAGAGGGTGTGAAGTGAAAAAAAGACAATTTATTAAAAACCCTACAAAATTGAGAGCACCGCACCCATTCTTTCTCATCTTCCAGCATTAGTCCTACTTTACCAACACAGAAGTACTATTCCGGCGAGACTCTTTAGTTGCAGAATGACCAGAGCTGTGGTTTCTCCGGCGAGATATTCCGGCATCAATGGATACCTTTGGTTGCCGTCCCCGAAACGTTTGGTTGCCGTCCCTCGATTTCAGGATACGTTTTGCAAACGTCCCCAGCCGTCCCCGTGGCGTTTCCGTCCCCAAACTGTCCCCGGGACGGGTACTAGAGGCTCATAGCCGTCCCCGTGCTTCATAGCTCACAAGTCTTCTTCTCTATGTCTATTTTTTAATTAAAATATCTAGAGTTGTGATTTTAGTTTGCCAGCAAAATTTAATTAAAGGAACATTTCGCAATGTTATCTCTTTTTTAAGAAAGATGATAACTTAAAACTACAAATGTAAATTGTGTTGTGACTTGTGATTATGCGTAAATGCGTAATGACTAAAGTGAATTGGTTGGAAGTACGGAAATTGAACTATATTGCCATCCTGCGTAAAAAGAGACAAAAGCCTAGAAATACCTCACGTAAGACCATTGTGAAGGTGGCCCCAGGGGAACCATCTAGCAAATAGCTTTTGAGTTCGGTAGATATAGCTACTTTCTTGGATGCTGGATTCCACGAGTATGTTGTTAGTGGGTAAATCTTTAAGCTCTTTAAGTTCACAAACGGAGAAGGTTGATGTAGGTTTAGATCCAAGGATGAAGAAAGAGTCTGCAGAAAAATTTATAAGCCAAAGTTATATATAGAAAACAAAAATAGACAATGCAGTCTCATAGTTATGTGTACAAAATTATAAACAAAAATATTTTATATCTAGTCAAGAATTCCCCATTTTCAATCATCAGCATAAGTGATACTCAAAAAGCCTATTATAGAGATACAACATAACAAGGGAAAGTCACATATATAGCCACTTTGACCAACCAAAAACCACAAATTAGCCCTTTGGTCAATTTTTTACCCGACATCCTTGGACTGCTCGAACATCTCGTCGTGATTGTACATATCTCTCAAAGTTGCAATAATTTTATCTACAAATCAATTAAAACATAAATGTGGCCTTTTTTCCTTAGTTTGGTCATTAATTTAGGATTTTGGGTCACTCAAATTGGCTATAAAAAATATTTCACCTTATATATCATTGCACATTTGTAAGTAGAGCAGTCCAGATAGAAGCAGTCTTACCCATGTAAGCACACTCAATGTGCTTCTTTTTTTAGAATGCGTTGTTTCAAGTTTCAACCTTTTTGTAGTTTTCAGAATTATGAAAGTAGTTATTTAGATTAAAACTCATTGTAAAATAATACCTCAACAGTTTCCAGGTTAAGAGTAAGGAACTTGGCACTTCGAAGATGCTGAAGCAGACAAACGATTGGATGAGCATTTGTTCCTTGTAAACAGGAAATACCTACATCCGCCTTCTCCAAAGAATGGAAACCATCAGTAGATAGATTCAAAGGATGATAACCTTCATAGAGAAAGGAGGCAAGGTGAGGTGAAGAAATCACATGCTCCGCATAACAATATCTGATAGTGAGATTCTCAAGTTGAGGTGCAACCA
The DNA here is from genome assembly GCF_002127325.2 of Helianthus annuus. Taxonomy (NCBI): domain Eukaryota; kingdom Viridiplantae; phylum Streptophyta; class Magnoliopsida; order Asterales; family Asteraceae; genus Helianthus; species Helianthus annuus. The sequence continues at coordinate 12,236,027 of NC_035449.2, forward strand.
CATTAACCACCTTCACAAAGTTGTCATTTTCAAGTGTGAGATTAGCCAGACGAGGATGAAAGATACTCAAACCATCCGATTCCGTTGCAAAATCCCTTAATGTGAGATTCTTCAAGTTTGCACATTTTGAGAAAATACCACTGCATTTGTCATCTTCGTCATCACACAAAGTGACTGAATGAAGATCCAATGTTGTTAATGTTGGGAGCTCCGAAATTGACGTCAAACATGTTTCCATTAAATGATTTCGTTTGACAATTTGCATTGTCAAACTGTTGAGAGACTTAGAACTAAAGAGAGATAGAGGAAACGTCATATTACTATTCACATCCAACCATACCACATTTAGTTGTTGGACATTGTGAGAGAATGCATAATTCAGAATTCTCTTGACAAACACCTGGCTCGCCTTTCCACGAAAAGTGAGCTTCAACGAATACACTTCTGTTAAATTGTTACGGCGAGACAAAACATGGGTAACAAATTTGGAGAACTTTGGCAATGTATAGAAATCCTCACTTGACAAATTGAGATAGGGCATTGAAGTCCAAATAAACCTCCATCTCGATGACAAAACACTAGTTTCAATAGCATCTTTGATGGGGAGAAAAGCGAGAATTTTATGGATAAGATCATCTGGCAAGCTACTTAATCTATCACCTTCTACATTCATTCTCATTTTACCATGCCTAGGATCCATTATTTACCTTGATATTAACTCACATTCATATATAAGGCAAAACCTATCTTGTGGATTTGACCAGAATTATAGGGTTCATCTTTGTCTTTGCCTGTACCTTTTCTCTTTAAAAGTTGTTCACCATCATGCTTTTTCTACTGCAAAAAAAAAAAAAAAAAAAAAAAAATTATTAATATACTTATATTAATAACTTTTTGTTTTTGCCCTAGAGGGTGGTGGATGAATCTGTATAACTGTATTTTAAATCACAAAGAATAGAAAAAGATCATCTGCAATGTAATCGAAAGTGATTCACCAGGAAAATTCTTATGAAATCTCTTTCTGTAATGCAGTTCGTTCTTCAATTTTAAATAGTGGAACAAATGAAAACGGGAATAATAAGCAATGACAGTTACAGACTGACCTCTTTAGGGAATGTTCTAGTTTCAGATTCAAATGACACAAGCAGAGGGCGAAGACGATCGGGTGTGAGATGTCGAGTTGATGATCAACGGCAGCCGGTGGAGGCGAATTAGCGGCGTGATTTCTCCCCTTCTGAAAAGTTGAAACGATTTTTAACCAGGGAGTAAAGTGCCCAAATAGTTTGTAAAATAACACATAACTTTTGAAAATTATACCGATACTCAGATAGTCTCTAGAGTGAATGATGTCCATTAGTTTTCTCCGTTAACTCTATATAAAAGGACCAACATACCCTTCGTATTAAATTAAGTGGGCCCCACCTTTATTTAAATATACACACCCCAACCCGGCAACCCCAACCCCACTAGGGATGGCAAAAAAGCCCAAGCCCGAGGGGTATACCCGAAACCCGAAACATACGGGCCGGGTATACCCGAAGCCCAATGGGTATGGGCCGGGTACGGGCTTAAAAATAGAAAAAATTCAGGTATGGGTACGGGTATGGGATTTAGTGATACCCGCCCGATACCCGGCCCATTTACCCGGCCCATTTACCCGAATAATACCCGAAAGTATCTTATTATAGATTTCCATATATATAAACTTATTACATATACTTATTACTTTCTCTATATTCATATGTGGATATGTATTTGATAAGTGTTTAGTGAACATATAACTTATTTTTGAGCATGTATATTGGATATGAAAGCTATCACCTTTTATTATGTGGATGTTTTATGCAATTAGGTGGTTCTGATACAATTACTTAATTAAGTAATCGTTTTAATTTAGTTTAGTATATATGGTCTGAATATGATATGTAAGTTATTAATTATATTTTCATTTGTTATAGTCATTAAAATAGTAAATTATATAAACATCAAAGTAAAAATTGCACATTTGTCCCAACGGGTATTTTTAAGAAATTAACGGGTATACCCGGTACCCGCGGGTATGCCCGATACCCGACGGGTAATTACCCGAAATATACCCTACGGGTAACGGGCCGGGTATGGGACAAAGAATTACAACCGGGTACGGGCCTGGGATTACCAATACCCGGCCCAAACCCGGCCCATTGCCATTCCTAAACCCCACCCCTTCCCTTCTTCTTCCTCATATGTAACATGGCCAATCAAAAACCCAAACAAAAAAAAACTACTAACAATGTTATCATCAAAATTAGGGGTGGCAACAAAAACTCAACCATGATATTTTGGGTTATTTTGAGCCTCTTTAAACAAGGAAATAAGTCAGAATAGGCTGGGGATTTAGTCAAGATGGGTTAGGATGGGTTTTAAAATAGAGAAAATTACAAAAGTAGCCAAGAAAAAGTTTGACTTACCAAAATAGCCACCTCATGAGTCTTTGAAGAGGGGTATCACGGATTCAAATGCGCGGAATGCCTCTTTCAAGACCCCTCATGCGTCTTTAAATATGGAAGTGACATGTGTCTTAATGATTAGGTAGACCCCTCCAATGCCTCAGGCAGACTCATCCAATGCCTCAGTAGACTCTTCTAATGCCTCAGACAGACTCTTCCAAATATTTAAAAAAAATACTTAAAAATATTTTTAAAAAATACTAAAAATATTTTTTTTAATTTAAAAAAATATTTTTTAAATTTATATACGTAAAGTATTTTAAATTTATATACGTATAGTATTTTTTTAAGTATTTTAAAGATATCTTTACGTATATAAATTTAAAATATTTTTTTAATTTTAAAAAAAAATAATTAAAAAAATTAATTTAAATATTTTATTAAAGTATTTTTTTAAATTTTTTTTATGTATTTTCTTAAAATTAGCCAAGATATCTTTACGTATATAAATTTAAAAAAGTAAATTTTCTTTAAAATATAAAAAAAATATTTTTAGTATTTTTTAAATATTTTAAAGTATTTTCTTAGAGTATTGGAGGAGTCTGTTGATGCATTGGATGAGTCTGCTGAGTCATTGGAGGAGTCTGCCTGAGGCATTGGAAGAGTTTGCTGAGACATTGTAGGAGTCTAACTAACCATTGGTGAATCAGTGTTTCTTCATTGGCGCCCACCGTATCAAAACCTAGATCATCACATCACGGTTTTTCCCTACTTAATCTCTAGATCTGAGTTTTTCATGAAGGTTTTTCAAGATCTGATCTACTAGGGTGAAATTACCAGATTTGTTTTGTTCTGTTGAAGCTCAAGATTTACACTTTCAGATCTGTTGGTGCTCAAATCTGAGATCTGTGTTTTTCAGATCTGAAATATTGACTTACGAGTTTAAAAGCTCAAGGTCGATGCATACACCACGACGCGAAAAATAGTGTAAATGTCACACCGGTAGTCTTTATACCCCTTATTTTCGATTAGCATGGAAGTCCGGACTTATTTTTCATTTTCTCCTCTGTCATGTCGAAAATAACAAATGGAAAGAATAACTAATTCTTTAAATATTAAGACATGATGTACAAAACCATTCGAAGCAGGAGGTGCTCCACACTTGCTCCTAGTGACACTAAATGCCATTGCAGAAAGAAAAAGGGAATCACTATTTTATAGCTTTTGACAACTGTTCCTAATAAATGAGATTGTCAGGGACCGACAACCCATGAGTGATTCTCCAAAAGGCAACAGTCGCATACCTTTTCAAACAAGGAAAATAACTTTGTTTTTTACAACCACATATTTAAAAAATGACACAACAACATGCACTCTGATTGAAGGCGACCGTGCTGCAACGCATAACCCCGACAAATGAATTCCGAATACACAGATGTTTGATTGTCCCTCCTAGACAATACATTGGTAACACACTTAGAAAACTCTGGCAATGTGGCCCCACATGAGAAATTGAGATAAGGCATTGTTAACCAGATTGACCTCCAACTGCGTGACAAAACACTCATTTCAACAACCTCACTGATATCAAGAAAGGAGAGGATTTTATGGATAAGATGATTTGGCAAGCCACTTAATCTATCTCCAGAACCCATTTCATTTTTTCCCCCAAACGCTGCAACACAACAGAATGTAAAACATCTAATTTGGTTTGACATCCACTGAAATTTTCTTATTTTATAGACAAAAAAAATGATGAAAGAATCGCACTTTATTTTCAAACAATACGGAACAAATCAAGAAAGAATTAATTAATAGAATAAAGAACCACGTACTAAAGAATGACTAGTAGAAACACGGAGGAGACGACGGTAAGACTAAGACTACTGGTTGGATTTGAAGGGGTTCTCGTTGGCTGATTTCTTACTTTTGAAGGGTTTAAAAGAAAAACAGAAGCTCCAGTTTTGTTTATATAAACAGACTAGAATCCAACGGACGGAATTAGGGTTTTCACTATTGGGTATGAGGTTTAAAAGAAAATTAGGGGTTTTCACTATTGAGTATGTGGTTTAAAAGAAAATTAGGAGGGTTTTTGTAGCACCCCGAAAATATAAAACATTATATCATAATTATAAAGCATAAATAAATGGGGGTTTACTAACTAGTAATTCTAACCTAGTTAGTTAACTAGTCTAAAAATAGCTTATAAGGTGATTAAAAGCTACCAAACTATATGTGGAACAAAATAGAGGGACCTTAGTTGTTAAAATCTGAAACTTAATTAGAAATAAACCAAACACTCCAAAAATTGAAGTGTTGGTCGACCAAGAAGAAGCAGGGGGCGACATCCCCATTCCAAAAACCCTAACCTCACAAAACAATCAAATTGAAGGCTCAAATCTGATCAAAAACGAAATCTAAACATAGATTAGTGATCCTCATCACAAGAGGGTTACAAGGTATGTAAAAATTCGTGTTAATTCTTCGTTTGAAATTCTCATGATTTTGGAAAATCTGAAAACTAGATGTTGCATGTGTGTTATTTGGTTAGATTAGGGAGGATATAGTGTCTAGAAGTGAAACCCAAACAACTACATGTGAAATCATGTCCAAATTCAGGAAATTCCATGAACACCTTGAAGGTGGGCTGTGGGTTTTACAAGATAAAGATGAACACTAGGGTTTAGAATGATTATTCTAGTGTAATTTGATCATAGAAAGTAATTTCAGAAAAATATGGTGTTTACATGCTATATGAGAGCTTTATTGATGTTGAGTTAGCTAAATAGTAAACTATGAACTTGAATATGAAGGGTATGAAAATTCTGCCTATATAGTGTTTGTTGAAATGCCTCAAAAAAGGCTTAAAACCGAATTATTAAGTTAAAAACGCATAATTATGATGTGTGACGAAATGTGCGTATGCAAGTGAAACAAAGAGTTCTAAACCTAAAGTGATTGAACTCTATAGGAAAGGAAGTCGGGGCATCGAGCGGGCAAGCCGGTGTAGACGCACGTTTGAAGGGCTTGCTTTAAAGGTATGTAACTTGACCCGTTACATTAAGTAAATTTAAATCATTATAATATGCATAGTTAAATTTTAGAATAAAGGTTGCTATGAATTTAGGCGATGATATCGCTATATTGAATAATTGGTCAAAAGTTGGTTAAAACTCGTTGGTAGTCGTCAAAAGGAAGAAATTCCGTAGACGAGCCAAACGGGTCGGATGATCAAGTGAGGCATGGTTAATGCTCCGGTTTGTGATAGATTGATTGTTGATATTGGTTATTATATAACATACTAGAAATACCAGATTTTAATGTATTGATAGCATAGAATACTGAAATCCGAGGGTTGGGGTTTTGGTGTAATGCCCAAACCAAACAAAAACATGAACTTCCAGGTACTACCGTAAGTTACGGTGGTACCGTAACTTACGGTAGAGATCAGGGACTTACGGTGGTTCACTACTGTTTTACGGTGGACCAAAAGATTTCCAGGACTCACCGTAACTTACGGTGACACCGTAAGTTACGGTGGAACCAGAATAACTTTTATATTTTTGTTATTTCTAATGTTTTGTTAAACCTTGGGATTATATTATATATCAACGTCAAAACTAATGATTTTAACGGTTTTGATCATAGGTAATTTGGTGGATCTTACGGGTGGCGATCAAGTGATTAAATGAAGAACCGAACACTCCATTTTGAAGCTTCCGCAATGTTTTAGATCTTTTGTAGTCTTTGTGTATGGGTTGTAAACACATGTTAAACAAATTTATAAAACGCTTTAACTTAGTCATTAGTTGACTAAGGTCTTTGTTACTTATGAATTTCGTTAATGAAAGTCAAGTACTTAAACCATATTTTGTTAAAAGAAAAATATATAATCAAGGGTAAATTTAGGGTGTTACAAGTTGGTAATCAGAGCCTAAGGTTGTCTACAAAGTGTTCGGTTCAAGCTTGATCGACCGTCCGGTAAGAACTAACTTCTGTTAATAAATTTTATATTACGTAAAGAATGAGAGATGAACAAATATGCATGAAAAGAGCACGTAAGCTCATTTAAATACAAGAAATGCAAAAAGCAAGAACGATCAAATCAAGTTGTGAACTTGATTGAATCAAAGCAAGAACGATCAAATCAAGTTGTGAACTTGATTGAATCAAAGCAAGAACGATCAAATCAAGTTGTGAACTTGATTGAATCAAAGCAAGAACGATTAAATCAAGTTGTGAACTTGATTGAATCAAAGCAATAGCGACTAAATCAAGTTATGAACTTGATTGAATCAAACAAGTAAAAACATGTGTTATAAATGGAATGTTTAACAACTTATGTAAACATTTCAGAAATAGAGATGGCAGATGGAGGTAATGATGATGCGGTGCCAAGAGTCACCGAACAAATGAGGGAAGTGATTGCCGAAGAGGTTGGAAAGGCGATCGAAAACAGTTTGTCAGGCTTCGTTGATAGAATTCAAAATACAGTTTTATCAATGGTAGAAGATAGAATCAAGAAACTAGAAGATGATTCAAATTTAGCAAAGGAAAAGCATGGAGGACGAAAGCCTTGTTCATACAAGGAATTCATGGCTTGTAAACCACCAATATATAATGGAGAGGTTGACCCAATAGTGTGCCAAAGATGGCTAAGTGATATTGAAGGGGTATTCGAGAGGACCCATTGTGACGTAGATGACTATGTAGCCTATGGTACGGGTCAACTAAGAAATCAAGCGAAAGATTGGTGGGATAACAAGAAGAGAGAGATCGGTATTGAAGCTGCTAAGGTCATGACTTGGGAAGAATTCAAGACGCCAATTCTGAAGCATCATAGCCCCAAAGCGGTTATGAATAAAATCAAGGAAGAGTTCATGCAACTTAGGCACAAAAATGAGACCATAGACAAGATTACGGCAACGTTTATGGATAAGATGAAGTTTTGTGACGATCTAGTGACGAACGAAGAGCAAAAGATATACTACTATCATAACATGTTGAGTGCCGAATATAGGGAATTTATCACCCCTTCCAAATACGAGACCCTTACCGAGAGTATAAATGCTGCTCGGGAAAGGGAGATCGAACCGAAAAAGAGCATCGAAAGGGGTGAACGGAGAGCACAGGATGTGAATCCAAGCCCTACTAAGAAGGCACGAACAAACGAAAGCGCAAGGAAATCTGATACGAAAGGCGGGTCGCCAAGTTGCAGAATCTGCGGGAAGGGTCATAAAGGCGAATGCCGCTACAAGGATAAGCCTTGTCCCATATGCAAGAAGACGGGACATATGGCTATATCATGCCCGGAGAAAGTGACGGTTTGTTACAATTGTTATCGAACGGGTCACAAGAAGTCGGAATGCCCGGAATCGGTTGGAAAGAAGGATGGGCAGGAACCGAAAGGTGAAGCCCCTAAAGCAAAGGCAAGATCTTTTCAACTAACCGCCGCAGAAGCAAAGGTTGAACCTGACGTGGTCTCAGGTATATTTGCTGTAAATTCAATTCCTGCACGTGTGTTATTTGATACGGGTGCGAATAAATCCTTTGTTTCATATGGATTTATTCGACATCCTTCATTTATTCTAACTAAATTACCTATGCCCTTAGAAGTAGAGATAGGTAATAATAAAAGCTTTATTGTTTGTGATGTATGTGAAAATTGTAAACTGAGCATTGACGATGAAGAATATTTGATAAATCTAATCCCGATGTCGATGGGAGAATTTCAAGTAGTCGTTGGGATGGATTGGCTATCTCGACACCATGCAAAGGTCGTGTGCTTCCGTAAAGAGATAAAACTGACATCTCCGAGCGGGAAACACGTCACCATTTATGGCGAAAAAGGAGGCAACCCCATAGTATGCTCAATGTTGAAAGCTGATGCGTGTGTAGTGTAATATATTTTTGATGTATATTTAAGCCCCTTTTTACACTTCTAGCCAAGTTTTAAATTTATAAAACACGATATTTACTAACACTAAACACACATATGGGCAAGTGCACCCATCGTGGACGTAGCATAGTGTTGGTAAGATACCGAGGTCATCCAAGGACACAAGAGCTTTTAATACCGGTTTATCCTCAACGTCTAATCAAATCAAAAAGTGAGAAAAATGTTTTAAACTAAGAAAAATAAAAACTAACTAAATGCTGAAAAAATAAAATAAAATAAAAACAGATAGACAAGATGAATCACTTGGATCCGACACGTGTGTTAGTATAACCTTTGATTATTTTCGCACTTTTGCACTTGTTTAAGAGATTATCTTAGTTATTGTAGTAGGCCCCTCTTTTGAAGGCGACGTTACCCTCAACCCAGTAGTTTGAGTCAGCAAGGGTACAATCCTAAAGGGTCGGATTATTGAAAGATAATGAATTAAGTTATTAATGCAAATTGTGGTAGGCCCCGCTTTCGGCGGTGACGTTACGCTCGGCTAAGTAGTCTGAGTCAGCAGGGATACAGTCCTAAATAGCCGGGTTATAGTATTAATAGTAGTTAACTTATGAGGGGGTCAAAGAGTTTGGATCCCCGCCATCCAATACCTATGGGCATTGAAGGAGATCCTACTAAATTTGACCCAGGTCCCAAGCAGGACCTCTAAACGCTGAACAAGGGCAAGACCCTTACCAAACCGTTCCCTTAACCCCCGACCAGGTAGCCAACATACCTCCATATAGACCGTGGAGATATGAATGGTGAAAATCTTTTATTTTATATAGACAGTAAAATAACGCCAAGACACCACGGACAAACGATAAGGAAAGATCACCTTCAACATAAGTAACTAGTTATTAAAGTCATTAATACAAAACCAAATAAAAAGTGCAAAAGATTAAAAATAAAAAGTATTATACTAAACACTTGTCTTCACCAAGTGATGTAAGAGACTTAGGCAAACATGGCCTTGATTGTCAAGAACTCTTACGATCAATCTTGGATCCCGAGACGACTCACACACTCTACGATGGACAATGGATGATGGTGGTGGATGATGGTATTATGGTGGTGGTGGGTGGTGGATGAAGTGTGAGAGAGGTGGTGTGCCAAGGGATGAGATGGAATGAAACCAAGCACCCCTATTTATAGGCTAAACAGAAGGCTGGGCACGGCCCCGTGTCCGCTGGACACGCCCCCGTGCCCGTCTGACATTCTCTCTCTTCATTAATTGTAATTCGCAATTACAATTAATGCGCCTGCTGTACTTTCACCACGCCCCCGTGCCCGCTGGACACGGCCCCGTGGTGGGCAATGGAAGCTTCTACTAGTTTGTCTTTTCTGCTGCTTCTTGGGCACGGCCCCGTGTTCGCTGGACACGGGGCGTGTTCAGTCTTCTGCTTTCTCTTCTTTGCGTTGGGGGGTGCCGTTGAGGGTCCGGGCAGTCTACTTTTATTCCTTTTCTTGTATTTATGCTAGAATTAGTTGTCTTTTTGCTTCTTTTGTGATTTTGAGCTCATTTCATCCTGAAAATACAAAAGAAAGACAAAAACACTCTTTTTCCAACATTAGTACTTAAAAAGGGTTAGTTTTATGCCTTAATTGATGTGATTTATATGTTGCATTTTACAGACATCAAATACCCCCACACTTGAACTTTTGCTTGTCCTCAAGAAAACTCTTTAAATGTGGCTTACACTCCCAAATGGAATAGGTAGAAGAGAAAGTTTTTAGCTTGTCCTAGAGTGTCGGGAATCCAAGGTCTTTGTAAGTTTTATTTTTATTTATTTACAATCCTATTCGTTATGATTTATTTTGAACGTTTCATAAGATAAATTACTTATTTGGGCATAGCATGCCTTATTAAAATTCCATTTATATACAAGTTCACATACCTCGCGGGAGATCACTCAACACTCGGCCGAAGGTGTAATTTTTTTTTTTTTTTGTGAATCACTCGTGAGCGGCATGGAACTTACGCCTTCCATAGGCTTTCCAAGCAATCAATCCTCCTCCTTTTTAACTTTTTACCTTTGTAAATATCAAGAGGACTTTTGGGTGAAGGGTTAGGCTTGGGTTAAAGGTGGTTGGTTGGGTTAGTTAGAAAAAGGGCGAAAATCGTAAAAAGCGTCGGTTTCCATGACATACCTTGTTTTTAGAGACTTTTTATTTTGAAGTATTTCTCCAAACAAGCTTTTATATAGCTTTTGTTTGTTTTTGACTTCATCATCGTTTTTTTTTTTTTTCGTTCGTCACATAAAAAGGTGAGTTTACGAAAAACCGAGCTTGTTACTAAAATAAAGGGTGAAAAATAAAAAAGGGTTTTTTGGTGGGTAAAAAGGGTTTTGGGGTAATGAAATGAAAGGTTTAGGCTCAAAGGGGCTAACTAGGGGGATTTTCGGGTAGGTGGTAAAGAAATGAAAAATAATGGTTTAGAAAGAAAAATATGGTTAGTCCTAATGCCTCCATCACTTACTTACTTGGGTTTAAGTTGGTAAGGACCGGGAATGTATCGTCGTGGCAAGTTCTAGAGTTGTAAGAACCAAGCGGCTATTCACACAAGAAACGAAAAATGAGCATTTAGTCTAAAGATGTATATTTTTATGCTCAATAAAGGCTCAAAACTCACTTTTGTGGGAATGGGTTTTTAATGTGATCAAGTATATATAATCGAATTTTTAACTAGACTTGTTATGCCGTTCGTAATTTTCTTATGTTGGTTCTTTGTTATCACGACGCTATCGGATGTAAACTTGTAAAAATATAACCTTTTTAGAACTTGTTATTCCCAAATTAAACTAAGACAAGTAAATAATAAAAAAAAACGAAAAAGTTTTTGAAAAAAATTGGGGTGTTTAGCGGTTCCAATAGAGTTTTGTGTAAGGCTTGTATTTAGGATTTGCAAAATTCAAGGTTTTAGCATCCCCCCACACTTAAATTACACATTGTCCTCAATGTGTCCAAAAATAAGGTTTTCGGTTGATTAGAATGTGTAAAAGTGGGTTAAAAAGCAAAGATTTATGTTACTGGCATCCTGGACACAGCCCCGTGGTGACCGGGCACGGCCCCGTGGTCAGGTGCCAGTAACAAAAATTAAAGAATTAAAACAGAAGCCTGGACACGGGGGCGTGTCCGCTGAACACGGCCCGTGTCCAGTTACCTGAACTGGGTGTTTTTCTGCAGGTGGCTCAGCACGGGGTCGTGTTGGTTGGGCACGGCCCGTGTTGAGCCTTCTGTGATGGAGATTTGTGTCGGGTTGCTCTGTTCTTCGTGCATGGGTCCATTTTTCTCGTTCCCCTTTTCATCCATTACCACCATGAGTGTGTTTTATTCATTAAACAACCATCAATCTTAAAAACCATCATATCATTACAAACATAGAGAGATATTACATAAAGTTAAAGATAAGAGTACATAAATATTAAACCATGGAGTTCTAGCCCTATGTTTTATTCTAATTTAGCAAAATTTCCAAGAAGCTACTAATCTTGGTTAGATAAGGCTTTTTAGAACTCCTTCTTCCGGGTGTGGTCCTCCTCATATGCCGGCGAGCCACTCCTCCACCTCCCTTGGAAGGAGAAAAGAGGGCTCATTTGCATTAGTTTGAGGAGTTTCGACTTCCGCTGGAATTTCTTGTGGGTGTTCCATGGGAGGTTCTGCGGGAAAGTCTTCCCACCCGGTAGGGTTGTTAACCCCGAGTGCCAAGTTCCAGTCCTGTTGTGGAAGGACTGGTTCCATAGGAGGTGCCACAAGAATGTTTAACCTTTGGTGCAAAAGGTTAATTTCTTGGAAGCTACTTTCAAGTCCCATCGTAAGATCGTTAATACGGTCAATTAGGACCTCCTCTACTGACGTCATTTCGTCGAGAGCTTCCCTCAATGCTATCACATAGTGCACAAGTGTAGCTTCAACGGAGGGCCTTCTTCCCCTTCGGCTGTTTGAGGAATGAACGGATGATGTTTCGCTGTTTTCACTCGCCATTCTACGAAAAATAAACCAAAAGCAGTTTATATGACGAAACAGTTTCTGGACACGGCCCCGTGCTCATTGAGCACGGCCCCGTGTTCATCTTTCTGCAGAATTTCGAAGCAAGGAATCTTGGGTTTTTAAGTTATTTTCTGAATTTATGTAGACTTTTTGGTCATAAATAACTTTAAACAATGTTACACAACATGTTTTCACCAAGATTCCATGATCAAAACTCATTGTTTCCTACCACAAAGGTTGAAGAATTCAAACTTTTCATGGTAGTTCTTGGAGAAAGATGAAAAAGAAGGAAATGTCTAGAAGAGGAAAGGACAAGATGGGTTGTTGGAACCTTCTTTTAGACTTACCTAGGATTGTTTGCGAGAAGATTCCTTCAAATCTCTGTCCCAAGTTGGTCCAAATGTGCAGGATTTTTGGCTGCATTTATAGAAAACGACAGCCTTCTGGACACGGCCCCGTGTTCGCTGGACACGGCCCCGTGTGCAGATGAAATTCTGACACAGTTTGTCCGTATTCTGACGTTCTGATTAGAAGGGAATCTTTTGGTGGACACGGGGGCGTGTTGGCCGGGCACGGCCCCGTGTCGGGAAGCTGTTTTATGAAGTTTGTCACTACTAAGGAGTTTATTTATATCGGGTGGTTCTCGATTTGTTGGAACAACCCCAAAGTGCCTAAGATACCTTAATTGTCCTGTACTAAGGCGAGAACGCAAGAGGTTATCAGTGAGGGTAATTCCTATTTTCATTCTAGGTGGACAAGTCCAACCCTTTTCCGGGCTCTCGTTAAAGAAGGTGTATGCCGAATCGCTCAGGTCTATGTATGCATCGAACGAAGTCGATGGGGAGTCCTTCACGGCACAATCGACACAGGGACGACTATCGTCCAAGTCTTTTCTAGGTATGAAGGTATTTTCGGGAGCAACGAGGTTGTCGGAATGCGGTTCCAACATTTCCTCATGGTCATCATCTTGGGATGGATCGATAAAATCCTTCCTAAGTTCTTTTGACCAATTGAGAATTAGCTCTTCTAGTTGAAATAACTCGTCAAGGAGCATTTCTCCTAGAATATCTGGCTGGGCGCATTCGAGGGAGAGATAGTGCTTATTTTTACTTTCGCCCCTCTTAAGGTTACAAGGAATCGGTGGGTCTATATAGTGGGGCCTATAATTGAGAAAATAACATTTTAATTCCTCATGTTCGCCTCCACATAATCGACACCACATACCATAAGAGTGCCGAAAGTAAAAAGAATTACTATCACTCATGTTTGTGTCAGAAATTACCAACCGCCGGGATCTAACGGTTCTGTTTTCAGTAAGAGAATCTTGGGCACGGGGGCGTGTTGAGTGGACACGGCCCCGTGTTCAGCTTACTGTCTGACTTAAAACAGGATTGCCAGTTCCAATGATTGAGCACGGGGGCATGTTCAGCAGGCACTGCCCCGTGGTGAGCTCTGCAGAAGCTGAAAATCTACGAAAAATCCTAAAAATTAAAGAGAAAAATAAAAATATGATTAGGCCGTTGATTCCTAACTTTCTTAAAATCCTTGTGTCCCCGGCAGCGGCGCCAAAAACTTGTTGCGTGTGTAGTGTAATATATTTTTGATGTATATTTAAGCCCCTTTTTACACTTCTAGCCAAGTTTTAAATTTATAAAACACGATATTTACTAACACTAAACACACATATGGGCAAGTGCACCCATCGTGGACGTAGCATAGTGTTGGTAAGATACCGAGGTCGTCCAAGGACACAAGAGCTTTTAATACCGGTTTATCCTCAACGTCTAATCAAATCAAAAAGTGAGAAAAATGTTTTAAACTAAGAAAAATAAAAACTAACTAAATGCTGAAAAAATAAAATAAAATAAAAACAGATAGACAAGATGAATCACTTGGATCCGACACGTGTGTTAGTATAACCTTTGATTATTTTTGCACTTTTGCACTTGTTTAAGAGATTATCTTAGTTATTGTAGTAGGCCCCTCTTTTGAAGGCGACGTTACCCTCAACCCAGTAGTTTGAGTCAGCAAGGATACAATCCTAAAGGGTCGGATTATTGAAAGATAATGAATTAAGTTATTAATGCAAATTGTGGTAGGCCCCGCTTTCGGCGGTGACGTTACCCTCGGCTAAGTAGTCTGAGTCAGCAGGGATACAGTCCTAAATAGCCGGGTTATAGTATTAATAGTAGTTAACTTATGAGGGGGTCAAAGAGTTTGGATCCCCGCCATCCAATACCTATGGGCATTGAAGGAGATCCTACTAAATTTGACCCAGGTCCCAAGCAGGACCTCTAAACGCTGAACAAGGGCAAGACCCTTACCAAACCGTTCCCTTAACCCCCGACCAGGTAGCCAACATACCTCCATATAGACCGTGGAGATATGAATGGTGAAAATCTTTTATTTTATATAGACAGTAAAATAACGCCAAGACACCACGGACAAACGATAAGGAAAGATCACCTTCAACATAAGTAACTAGTTATTAAAGTCATTAATACAAAACCAAATAAAAAGTGCAAAAGATTAAAAATAAAAAGTATTATACTAAACACTTGTCTTCACCAAGTGATGTAAGAGACTTAGGCAAACATGGCCTTGATTGTCAAGAACTCTTACGATCAATCTTGGATCCCGAGACGACTCACACACTCTACGATGGACAATGGATGATGGTGGTGGATGATGGTGTTATGGTGGTGGTGGGTGGTGGATGAAGTGTGAGAGAGGTGGTGTGCCAAGGGATGAGATGGAATGAAACCAAGCACCCCTATTTATAGGCTAAACAGAAGGCTGGGCACGGCCCCGTGTCTGCTGGACACGCCCCCGTGCCCGTCTGACATTCTCTCTCTTCATTAATTGTAATTCGCAATTACAATTAATGCGCCTGCTGTACTTTCACCACGCCCCCGTGCCCGCTGGACACGGCCCCGTGGTGGGCAATGGAAGCTTCTACTAGTTTGTCTTTTCTGCTGCTTCTTGGGCACGGCCCCGTGTTCGCTGGACACGGGGCGTGTTCAGTCTTCTGCTTTCTCTTCTTTGCCTTGGGGGGTGCCGTTGAGGGTCCGGGCAGTCTACTTTTATTCCTTTTCTTGTATTTATGCTAGAATTAGTTGTCTTTTTGCTTCTTTTGTGATTTTGAGCTCATTTCATCCTGAAAATACAAAAGAAAGACAAAAACACTCTTTTTCCAACATTAGTACTTAAAAAGGGTTAGTTTTATGCCTTAATTGATGTGATTTATATGTTGCATTTTACACACATCAAAAGCTCACAAGCTAATTAAGCGAGGATGCAAGGCATTCATGATATACGCTAATGAGCCCGAAAAAGAATCACGAAAGATTGGAGATGTACCGGTAGTACGAGATTATGAAGATGTTTTTCCGGAAGATTTACCGGGGATACCGCCTGAACGGGAAATAGAGTTCGGGATCGAATTGATTTCGGGCGCAAAACCCGTAGCAAAAGCCCCGTACCGACTGGCACCGTCGGAATTACAAGAGTTGATGTCCCAAATCCAAGACCTGCTTGACAAGGGATTCATAAGGCCGAGTGTGTCTCCTTGGGGCGCACCGGTATTGTTCGTGAAAAAGAAAGACGGGAGCATGCGCATGTGTATCGATTACCGGGAGTTAAACAAACTCACGGTAAAGAACCGATACCCGCTCCCGAGGATAGATGATTTATTCGACCAACTACAAGGTGCGAACTGGTTTTCCAAAATTGACCTTAGATCGGGGTATCACCAACTAAAGGTCAAAGAAGAAGATGTGCCGAAGACGGCTTTCCGCACGAGATACGGACATTACGAATTCCTCGTGATGTCATTCGGGCTAACAAACGCACCCGCGGCTTTCATGGACCTCATGAACCGGGTTTGCAAGCCAATGCTGGATAAGTCGGTCATCGTGTTTATCGATGATATCTTGGTGTATTCGAAAAGTGAAGCTGAACACGCACATCACTTACAAGAAGTGTTAGAGACACTTAGGCGAGAGAAGTTATATGCAAAGTTCTCTAAATGTGCCTTTTGGCTACGAGAGGTACAATTTCTTGGCCATGTCATAAGCGCCGACGGAATATTGGTAGATCCGTCCAAGATCGAGGCTGTGTTAAAGTGGAATCCCCCGAAGAACCCTTCAGAAATTAGAAGTTTCTTGGGGCTCGCGGGATACTATAGGAGATTCATTAAAGATTTCTCCAAGATTGCGTCACCGCTAACAAAGCTAACGCGAAAGAATGAAAAGTTCATTTGGGGTGTCGATCAAGAAAAAGCGTTTCAAACGCTAAAAGAAAAATTAACTCGAGCTTCGGTATTGACATTGCCGGACGGAGTTGAAGACATGGTGGTTTATTCGGATGCTTCGTTATCAGGGCTAGGTTGCGTATTGATGCAACGGGACAAGGTAATAGCCTACGCCTTGAGACAGTTGAAGATACACGAGAAGAAATATCCCACGCACGATCTCGAGTTGGCAGCGGTGGTATTTGCACTAAAAATATGGAGGCATTACTTATATGGGGTAAAGTGCACCATATTCACCGACCACAAAAGCTTGAAATACTTCTTCGATCAAAAGGAGTTAAATATGCGACAAAGACGATGGCTGGAAACGGTAAAAGACTACGATTGTGAAATACATTATCACCCCAGAAGGGCTAATGTGGTGGCGGACGCTCTGAGCAGAAAAGCGGACTATGACCCAATACGAGTTAGATCGATGCAACTCGTGGTGACCTCGGGTATACTTGAACGTATTCGAGAGGCGCAATTAGAAGCAATGAAAGAAGAGAATTGGAAGAAAGAAAGAATTATAGGTCAGTTGAAAGATTTGTCGGATGGGAATGACGGGTTGAAGACTCGATCCGGAAGGATATGGGTCCCACATACCTGTGGAGTGAAGGCGCTTCTACTTAATGAAGCTCATAAATCCCGTTATTCAATTCATCAGGGAGCGACCAAGATGTACAATGATTTGAAGCAAAACCATTGGTGGCCCAGAATGAAAAGGGATGTGGTGAGGCATGTGGAAAAATGCTTGACATGTTTACAAGTCAAGGCGGAACATCAGAAACCATACGGCAAACTACAACCGCTAGAAATTATGGTTTGGAAATGGGAACATATCACAATGGACCTATTAACCAAGTTGCCTAAGACGAATCGTGGTTTCGATGCCATATTGGTAGTGGTGGATAGACTGACGAAAAGTGCTCACTTCATTCCGATTCGTGAGACTTATACGTCAGAAAAGATGTCAGAAATTTACACTAATGAAATAATAGCACGTCATGGAGTGCCGGTATCCATCGTGTCTGATAGGGATACCCGGTTTACTTCAAATTTCTGGCGGGATTTCCAAGAGCAAATGGGAACCAAGTTGTTCATCAGCACTGCGTACCATCCTCAAACGGATGGACAGAGTGAAAGAACAATACAAACGTTGGGAGATATGCTGCGGGCTTGCATTATTGACTTCGGAGGTAGTTGGGATGTCCATCTACCCTTGGTCGAATTTGCATATAACAATAGTTATCACGCGAGCATTAAGATGACCCTGTATGAACTATTATATGGCAGAAAATGTCGAACTCCGGTATGTTGGGGAGAAGTGGGTCCACGAGGGTTAGCACCTACTGATATAATCCAAACTACGAATGAGAAAATCGACATAGTTCGGGCACACTTGAAAGCGGCTCAAGACAGGCAAAAGGCATGTGCGGATAAAAGGAATAGGCCAATTGAATTTCAGGTTGGCGACATGGTTATGCTAAAAGTTTCTCCTTGGAAGGGCATTATTAGATTCAGAAAAAGGGGGAAACTAAGCCCGAGATTTATTGGGCCATTCAGAATCACTGAACGGGTTGGTAAAGTAGCTTATCGTCTTGAATTACCCGAAGAGTTGAGTGGGATTCATAACACATTCCATGTGTCACATCTCCGGAAATGTTTGGCCGACGAAACTGCTCATATCCACTACGATGATATCAAGGTGGACAACAGTCTCAACTATGCAGTAAGACCAATTGCGATTTTAGATCGTAAAGAGAAAAGTCTGAGGAACAAGGTGATTTATCAAGTCAAGGTCAAATGGGAGCACAGAAAAGGTTCGGACACTACATGGGAATCCGAAGAGGAGATGCGACGTCTCCAACCTACATTATTTGGTACGTACTTCGGTTTCGGGGACGAAACCCTTTTCAAGGGGGGTGGACTTGTAACACCCCAAAAATATAAAACATTATATCATAATTATAAAGCATAAATAAATGGGGGTTTACTAACTAGTAATTCTAACCTAGTTAGTTAACTAGTCTAAAAATAGCTTATAAGGTGATTAAAAGCTACCAAACTATATGTGGAACAAAATAGAGGGACCTTAGTTGTTAAAATCTGAAACTTAATTAGAAATAAACTAAACACTCCAAAAATTGAAGTGTTGGTCGACCAAGAAGAAGCAGGGGGCGACATCCCCATTCCAAAAACCCTAACCTCACAAAACAATCAAATTGAAGGCTCAAATCTGATCAAAAACGAAATCTAACCATAGATTAGTGATCCTCATCACAAGAGGGTTACAAGGTATGTAAAAATTCATGTTAATTCTTCGTTTGAAATTCTCATGATTTTAGATGTTGCATGTGTGTTATTTGGTTAGATTAGGGAGGATATAGTGTCTAGAAGTGAAACCCAAACAACTACATGTGAAATCATATCCAAATTCAGGAAATTCCATGAACACCTTGAAGGTGGGTTGTGGGTTTTACAAGATAAAGATGAACACTAGGGTTTAGAATGATTATTCTAGTGTAATTTGATCATAGAAAATAATTTCAGAAAAATTATGGTGTTTACATGCTATATGAGAGCTTTATTGATGTTGAGTTAGCTAAATAGTAAACTATGAACTTGAATATGAAGGGTATGAAAATTCTGCCTATATAGTGTTTGTTGAAATGCCTCAAAGAAGGCTTAAAACCGAATTATTAAGTTAAAAACGCATAATTATGATGTATGACGAAATGTGCGTTATGCAAGTGAAACAAAGAGTTCTAAACCTAAAGTGATTGAACTCTATAGGAAAGGAAGCCGGGGCATCGAGCGGGCAAGCCGGTGTAGACGCACGTTTGAAGGGCTTGCTTTAAAGGTATGTAACTTGACCCGTTACATTAAGTAAATTTAAATCATTATAATATGCATAGTTAAATTTTAGAATAAAGGTTGCTATGAATTTAGGCGATGATATCGCTATATTGAATAATTGGTCAAAAGTTGGTTAAAACTCGTTGGTAGTCGTCAAAAGGAAGAAATTCCGTAGACGAGCCAAACGGGTCGGATGATCAAGTGAGGCATGGTTAATGCTCCGGTTTGTGATAGATTGATTGTTGATATTGGTTATTATATAACATACTAGAAATACCAGATTTTAATGTATTGATAGCATAGAATACTGAAATCCGAGGGTTAGGGTTTTGGTGTAATGCCCAAACCAAACAAAAACATGAACTTCCAGGTACTACCGTAAGTTACGGTGGTACCGTAACTTACGGTAGAGATCAGGGACTTACGGTGGTTCACTACTGTTTTACGGTGGACCAAAAGATTTCCAGGACTCACCGTAACTTACGGTGACACCGTAAGTTACGGTGGAACCAGAATAACTTTTATATTTTTGTTATTTCTAATGTTTTGTTAAACCTTGGGATTATATTATATATCAATGTCAAAACTAATGATTTTAACGGTTTTGATCATAGGTAATTTGGTGGATCTTACGGGTGGCGATCAAGTGATTAAATGAAGAACCGAACACTCCATTTTGAAGCTTCCGCAATGTTTTAGATCTTTTGTAGTCTTTGTGTATGGGTTGTAAACACATGTTAAACAAATTTATAAAACGCTTTAACTTAGTCATTAGTTGACTAAGGTCTTTGTTATGAATTTCGTTAATGAAAGTCATGTACTTAAACCATATTTTGTTAAAAGAAAAATATATAATCAAGGGTAAATTTAGGGTGTTACAGTTTTCACTATTATTTGTATAAGCAGACTAGAATCAACGACCGAAATTAGGGTTTTCACTATGTGTATTGGGTATAGGGGATTAAAAGAAAGCCAGAAGAGGTTTAAAAGCTCCATTTTTGTTTATATAGAAAGAAAATTAGAAGCTTCATGTTCGTTTTTTTAATATACGAGTGAACATATGAATCGGTAATTAAGCCTCGATAGTCTTAAGCCTCAACATGTTTTGAAGTTTGTCTTAGACTGTAATTTAAATATGTATATTTACATTTGAAGTTGTTTTATGATGATGATTATGTTTGGATATTCACGTTTGCTTTTAATTGGTGTTCGTTAATTTATGTTAAGTTATGTAACTTTATGTTTGCTCATTTATGTTCGATTATATGCGTTTGTGTTTGTTTACGTTTGTGAACCATTTATATATACAGACAAAAAATTGATGAACTGAATTTTTCTTATTTTACAGACAAAAAATTGATGAAATTGATTAATCATGTATATATAAGTTTGATAAATTAATCATGTATACATAAGTTTGACTTTAAGGGTTAGACTTACTGGATTTCGATGGGAAATTGATGCAGTTTTATTGCGATTTCACATCAACAATTGTCGGTTTAATGACATTATCTAACAAACCAAAAGGATCCGTATTAGTTAAAAATCGCGACAAATTTCTTTGACCTCAAAAGTCAAAGTGACATTTCTATTGTTGTTTTTCAATAGGGGTTCAACAAAGGGCTTGTTGCAGATCGTCTTTTGACAACAATGAAACACAGAGAAATGGTAGCAGATTTCGTGCTTTGCATTGGGGACGACAGGTCAGACGAGGACATGTTTGAAGCAATCACAAGAGCAATAGCGGCCCCGAGACTTTCCCCAGTAGCCGAAGTTTCGCTTGCACAATTGGTAGGAAACCGAGCAAAGTTATATACTTTCTCGAGGACACAACGGAGATCTTGAGAATATTGTTTCTGAGTAGCATTCGTTAAACAACGTAATGAAAGGTTTTCAAAACGTGGTCATTGAGTAGGAGGAATTTACGAAACTGCCATTATTCGAGTTCGTGTTTGCCTGGTTGCTTGTGAATAACTATCCTCTTCTCCGAATTCGTAATTAAAGGAGAGGCTTAGTTTACATGTTTTGAAAGGTTGAGAGATTTGTGTTATAGAGTATGTAGTTGGTTGGTTAAAGTTTGAAGTAAACAAGTTGACTTTTGTTGCTTCAAGTCAAACTTTTAAAGGATATGTATTGTGCTTGTGGTTATGGTCAACCATATTTCTGTATTTGATAGCAATAAAACTGGAAAAAAAAACGGTGGAAACCGGCATACGCTTGCCTTCTTGTGAACCAGAAATACATACATCCGCCTTCTCCAAAGAATGGAAACCATCAGTAGATAGATTCAAAGGATAAAAACCTTAATAGAGAAATGAGGCAAGGTGAGGTGAAGAAATCACATGCTCCGCACGACAATATCTGATAGTGAGATTCTCAAGTTGAGGTGCAATCACATTAACCACCTTCACAAAGTTGTCATTTTCAAGTGTGAGATTAGCGAAACGAGGATGAAAGATACTCAAACCATCCGATTCCGTTGCAAAATCCCTTAATGTGAGATTCTTCAAGTTTGCACATTTTGAGAAAATACCACTGCATTTGTCATCTTCGTCATCACACAAAGTGACAGAATGAAGATCCAATGTTGTTAATGTTGGGAGCTCCGAAATTGACGTCAAACATGTTTCCATTAAATGATTTCGTTTGACAATTTGCATTGTCAAACTATTGAGAGACTTAGAACTAAAGAGAGACAGAGGAAACGTCATATTACTATTCACATCCATCCATACCATATTTAGTTGTTGGACATTGTGAGAGAATGCATAATTAAGAATTCTCTTGACAAACACCTGGCTCGCCTTTCCACGAAAAGTGAGCTTCAATGAATACACTTCTGTTAAATTGTTACGGCGAGACAAAACATGGGTAACAAATTTGGAAAACTTTGGCAATGTATAGAAATCCTCACTTGACAAATTGAGATAGGGCATTGAAGTCCAAATAAACCTCCATCTAGATGACAAAACACTGGTACCAATAGCATCTCTAATGGGGCGAAAAGAGAGAATTTTATGGATAAGCTCATCTGGCAAGTTGCTTAGTCTATCACCTTCTACATTCATTCTCATTTTACCACACCTAGAATCCATTAGTTACCTCGATATTAGTTCACACATATATAAGGCAAAAAACCTATTTTGTGGATTTGACCAGAATTGTAGGGTTCATCTTTGTCTTTGCCTGTACCTTTTCTCTTTAAAAGTTGTTCACCATCAAGCTTTTCTACTGAAAAAAAAAGTTTTTTTTAGGTTTTTTGGGGTTTTTTTTGGTGAGGTATTGGTTTTTTTTTGCGGGGTGTGTGTGTGTGGGGGGGGGGGGTGTTTAGGTTTTTGGGTGGTGGTGGGGTGGGGTGAGGTGGGGGCTTAGGTTTTGGGTGGTGACGTAGTGGGTTTAATTTTAGGTTATTGCACACTTGTTACACTTCTGAAAAGTTGAAACGATTTTTAAGCAGGGATTAAAATGCCCTGATAGTTCTTCCGGTGGTTTTGTAAAATAGCACATGGTTTTGTTACTCTCGAATAGTCCTTAGAGTGGATGTCTCTTAGTGATCTCCGTTAACTCCATGTAAAATGACCAACATGACCTTAGTATTAATTTAACTGGATCCACACTATACAACACCACCTACGTCGTCGATGTTTGGGGTTCTTAGTTCTTGGTGACCGACGGTGTTGGTAACCAATGACAAATCAACATCTGACCGATGGTGTTCTTGGTGAAGTGACGATGATGATGACGACGACGGTGTTCTGGGTTATTTGTTCTTGTTTTGTGAACCATTTGCAAAGTTATTTAATTGAAGATGACAAGATACTTGAAGTTGTGGATAGTTGAAGATCTGGAAGATAATTGAAGATGTGGATTTGAAGTTATTATTGAATTTTAATTTTTGTTCTTGTTTTAGAAATTGTGGGTTTAGGTTTTGGGTTTCGTTTAAGATGACCATGGATTTGTTCTTGCTCCTGTTAGATTGGAATTTTGTTGAAGATAATCATGAACTTTGATAAAGATGGCCATGGATTTGTTCTTGTTCTTATTCTTGTTAGATCTGGAATTTTGTTGAAGATGATCATGAACTTTGATGAAGATGGACATGGATTTGTTCTTGTTCTTGTTAGATTTGGAATTTGTTCTTGATCTTGTTAGATCTTACTTTTTTTTTTATATATATCATTACGAAAATGGCTCTTGACTAAACAATCAAACTAACTGAAGTTAGCACTGGGACTCGAATGTCAGCGTTTTTACCATGAGGGGACTCAAGAAGTAAAAAAGGATTTTGGGTACTCGACATGCCAACGGCCAAATTGTTTAGGGGCGCAAATTGCATTTAACTCAAATAATTATAATAAATTACAATAACATAAATTCACCATAGTACAAAATATTTGCTTTATATATGCATTAAAAAAAAGCAAACCCGTTAAATATAAAAGTTGTAAACTGGTATTGATGGGTGAAACCGGGTTCGTGAATAGGGGGGTATAACCGGTTAGAGGTACAAATCGGGTATGGTTTTGGATACGGGTATTAAGCTCGAAATGTATACGCTATCTATACCCTATGAGTAGGGTCGGGTTCGCTTATGGGTATAAAATACTCGGGTATAAAAATAACCGGTCCTGGTTTTTTTCTTAGATCCGGTTCTTCTGGGTACGAGTATTTTGTGCACCTCTAGCCCCCTCCCCATGTGAATTGTTGATTTTGATTTGGCACTCTGCTAGTTGTCTTGGTCATGAGATGAGAAAAGTGGATTTCAAAAAAAAAAAAAAAAAAGTCAATGGCTAGTGTTTGTTGAGCATTAATTTTTTTTTTATCAATTTCAAACCCTATAGATAAGCCACTAATTTCACATGCCTCACTAATAGGCCATTTTATTATATGAAATTGTCTTGATGACGTGAGCACCACATGACGTAAAATGACTGATGAAACAATGGTTAACCGGGCAGGGTTAACACACTGGTCTCATCAAGAAGGGTTAATCCCTTCCTCTTGAGGATCGCTGGCTGGATCACCGGTGGTTGATCTCCTGCACAAGGAAACAAGCCGTGACTCGTAACAAGGAGGATGGGGTGGGGGGTGCTCCTTGTTACCACTCTCCGGCGTGAGAATCAGTAGTTTGCTTGGGAAGCAAAGTAAGATAGTAGTAGTAGTGAGAGAGTTGTGAAGAGATACCTCAAACCTGGTTTGGGGTTGGTATTTATAGCCGAGGAGTGAAGGAGGATGATGATGGATGGACTGACGACGTGCTGCACCTTTGCAGGTGTGTCAGGCTTGTCGGTTGTGGAGGTTACGCCACGTCAGTCCATTGCTTACGTAGCTCTGACAGGTAATTGCCATTGGTGCCACTTGCACTGTGGTGTCAGTCCCACTTATTGAGTGCATAGGACGCGGTGCAAGCCGCATCGCTGCATGCGGTAACGTCTGAAGTTACCGCGTCTCCTACTTGTGATCAAGGAATACGCGAGATGTGGTGCTAGCCGCATCGTCGTCCGCGGAGACTATTTGCCTGCATCCTTTGTCGTGACGAAAATGCCCATATGGTGCGGTGCCAGCCGCACCGTTATGTTCATCTTCTTCTATGCCTAAGGTAAGGCTTTCTTGTATTGATAGAAGTGTTCACTGGATGCGGTGCGAGGCCGCATCGCTGTGAATACTTCCATTTTCATACACTAGATATGATGCTATGTCGCACCACTCTACCGTTCTCATGTTCCATGTAAGTCCTCCTTCGTTACTAGATAGATTGGATTCAACCCTTGTGCCGACGCGTTCTCGTATGGGCACAAGTAGGTTGTTAGCTAGTGGGGGTTTTGATAAGGGTAATGGTCACTCGCGGTCGATGCTGACGTGAGATCTGGGACCATACCCCTTCAAGTACCCCAGTCTAGTGTTGCTGCCACATACAAGTTGTATGTGGGAGGAGTACTGGACTATGGTGTTTGGAAGGTAGTTTGGAGTCTGGAGAAGATCCTAGACCATGTGTGGTCTTTTTTGCATGTAAATCAAGCTGGAGGTCTGGAAGGGTCATCTGACGCCTCTTCCGTATCGGTGAAGGAATTTCGTCTGATGCGAAATTCTCAGCCGATTTATGTCACCAGGTGGCTTGCCACCTGTTGTTGTGCCGAAGGTCTCTTGGAGACTTTGTTAGTAATGCTGCACAAACTTCGAACCAACCTCTGAGATGGTGGTTTGAAGGTATGCACAGTCTTTCAACCTCTGAGAGGTGGTCTTGTCTTCAAACCAATTGTTGAATTGGTGCATGAAGAAGAAAAGAAACTTTGGATCAATCTCTGAGATCGGGATCAAAAGTAGTTGATGCTTGTAAGTGCTTTGCTCAAGCTCTATGTTCAGCATCTAGTCATGAGATGACGATCCCTTTTTTGTTGGGTTTTCGTGTTCGTCGTCATAGCTCTCTAGTAACCGCACGTCCTTTGCGGTTACCTCGTTGCGTCATTGTTGGCCATGTTTGGTCGAACAATGTAGATTTGTACTATGGGTAAATAAACATGGTCATAGGCAAGGGTATGCCCACCATTGTTTACTCTATGCGGCCCATAGGCGGACAAACAAAGTCATAAGCAGACTTGTTACCGCTGTTTGGACGCTTGCTGTTCGACAAGGGCTTGTTTAGAGTGCTTATCTGCGTTCTTTCTGGAGCCACTTACCTTCACGCTCCAATACCGAGTTTGCCTTGAAGTAGCTTCGCTCGGTGATGTGGAGTTAGCTTGGCTCTTCTGTAGCAACCATTCTGCGGAAGCTATGGTTATGTCCGTAGCTACTCGTGAGTATCTGCGGTTTTGCATTCCCATATTCGCTCGAAGCGGGTGTGTTGCTCGGATGTAGCTCTTGAAGGTTCAGGAGACAGGGTTGCTGATGTGCGCGCGCGTACATTCCCTTCCTTCCTTATGTTAAAGAAGGTGTTCATGTACCCTCTGCAGTTGTGAACCGGACAGGAGGGATTTGAAGCTTGAAGAGAATGAAGGCGATGCGGTTTACCTGTGTCTGAGATGCGGTTCAGTCCAAAGAACAATGCTGGTTCTGAGCATCTGACACACCTGAACGGGCTCGTGTGTGTCATGTCCGCATACTCCACGTGTGCTCGTGGGTAGTGCGGATAGGTATTATACCCCCTTATAGTGTAGAGATATATATTTTTACCTATTTTTAGGGGTATGTTAAAAAACGACATGCGGTATGGGTTATCGTGCGGTATACCAGAGAAACCGCATGCCGCTTATCATTGGATAATGTAGTCGCTTTTTGTTGCATACGTGGCTGATCTCACGTGTGAGTTGGTGGAAGTTGGTGAGATCTTCCTGGCATGTGCTGAAATGAAAGGACGTTTGCACTGCCCGAGGCATTAAATGCACTGTAGCAAAGAGTGTAAACGTCTCTTATGTCAGGCGCGTGGGCGGCCACGCGCGCGTGATAACCGTCAGCGAAAACGGCGCTTGACACGTGGTGTCGCGCGATTCGTTCTTTTTGAACGTGATGATTCGTTTTCTCCCTCCGCATTAATTGCGATGGGTATATAAGGGGAAACCGTTCGTGGTTTCCCCTCACTTGTTCGAAATTTCAAAAATTTGCCGGTGAGAGAAAACTTGTTCTTTGTCTTCTCCGACGATATTTCTTGAAGTTCCGGTGAGGTTTTTAGTTTTTCCACTCACGTTCTTTCATTTCCTCGATATTTTCTGATGGCTGAACCATCAAATCCACACAATGTGGAGGGTGAAAACCCAGAGCCATCCTCGCCGGTGGCGGCGGAGGAGGAGGAGGGAGGAAACGCCGGTGGTGGTTGCCCGGTGTTAAGGTGGACCAAGAAGTCTTTTGATCGTCTAATGCTTGTCGTTCAAATGCCCCCTGAATATGGGGCAGTCTACCCATCGGAAGGTGACACCGGTGCCGATGCTCCGGCCGGTTATGTGACGATGTGGGCAGATTTTTTTGGTGACTGTAATCTCCGGTTACCTTTGACTGTTTTTGTTGTCGAGGTTTTGGAGTGGTACAAGGTCCACATTTCTCAACTGAGTCTGTTTGGTATGATCCGGATTCGAAATTTTGAATTCACCATTCGTGCTCTTGGTATAGAGCCTACCGTTGGAGATTTCCGACGGTTTTATCAAATGACGGTGTCCTTGGGGTTCTTTTCTTTCCGTCAGCGAGATGGTAGTCCCAAGCTGATGACTCCTCCCAAGGGGATGACGATGTGGAAGAAGAAGTTCTTTTACATCAAGGCTGCTGCCATTGTTGCAAAGATGACGTTTCGGAATGTGACCGAGATGATCATAGCAGAGACCATTGCGGTCCCAAGTTTGAAAACTGTGGAGTGGTTTCCACAGTTGCAGACCATTGAGTCTGTGAAGTTGACCAACACACAGTTGTGGGTGTTGCGCATGATGTTGTCAAGGAGGAACAAGAAGTCGAAGCCCGTGGTGCGGGAGAAAAGTGGTGGTACGTACTTTTCATTTGTTTAACTTTCTTATCCTTGTATGCGCTAATGACTTGTGCGTTTGTTATCAGAGGACGCTCTCGTGTGGAGGATGTTTGCCCCGGATTTCCAGGGTCAGGTGGAAAAAGTTGTTTGTGCGGATGGCGAGGAGGAGTTTAATGTTATCATTCGAGATAACTTCCGGGTGCCTACTGAAGCCGCATTAGCAGTTGAGTTGCCTCGGGGCAAAGGTATGTTTAGGAATCCTTTATTCTTGTGATAACAATAATGGTTGCACTGACTCACCTCTTGCATGGTTTTCATGCAGGTGATCTTGGGGCCTTAGGGGACCCTGATGCGAAGGGTGTGCCTAAGAGGCAGACGGTGAAAGGCGTGCGCTTTCGCCAAAAGAAAATATCGGAGGTCATTGTTGTGCCTCATTTGGTACCGCAGGCGGCAGGTATCTCTCACTCTTCTTTTCGTAGATACTCGGATTATGTGATAGTATCTGATACCCTTGAGGGTTTGGGTACAGCTGCGGGCTCGCAGTCTGGTGCTGGGAAAAGGCCGGTAGAAGAGACGGCTGCTGGTGCCGTTGGACCGAAACGTCGGAGGCTGCAGTCTAAGAGGACTGTTCCGACATCGAAGAAACCTGCGGTTACCGTTGGTAAGTGTTGTTTAGCTGGTCTCAGGTGTGATGTATAACATGTGTTTTGATAGCTATTTGATTTGGTTTTGCAGAGCTTCAAGATAAGGATTTCTCTATCTTTGATGCTCCAGAGTCACCGCCGCATGATGCGGGTGCGGGTGTGACTGAGGAACCTTCGACACCTCCTGTCAAGGTGGTGCCTGAGTTAACCGTGCGGAAGGAGGGTACCGCAGAGAAGGTTGCGACCCAGATATTCGATACCGTTGACTCGTCCAACAATCTGATCTCTCCCAATGAGGGAGATAATTTGAGTGTGCGGTTTGCTGATTCTGGGAAGCGACAGTCTGATGCAGAACCGCAACAAACTGATGCTGAAGTGCGGCAGCATGATGTTGAGCCGCAGAAGTCTCCTGCTGGTGAGAAGGGTACCGGTTCGTCTGCCGGTGGTGCGGGTTATGATGGGCCTCCAATTCAGCCTGGGGAGTCTGAATTGGAGTATTACTACCGCACTTATACCCAGGGTCGAAGCACTGTGTATCACCGACCCCCCTGGACTGTTATGCAGGGGGATGATATTTCTAACGACCCTTCGGCATGTAAGGAGATTCTGGGTGGTCTGGGCACCCCCTTCGAAGTTGAACGTGCCCGTGCCGCACCTCGTGAGCTGCGTATAAACCAGCTCTCAACAATGTTAATAGGATCTTCCATTGTGGCGAATGCCATTTTGGAAGATTACAAGGTGTTGGGCCGCCGCGAGGAAGAAGCTGCTCGCAAGCGGGCTGAAGCGGAAAAGTTGGTCGAGGCTGCTCGTGCGGGTGCGGAGCAGCTTGAGAAAGATAGGGCTGCTTTTGAGAAGCAGAAACAGACCGCGGAGTGGGCTGCCACTGCTCAGCTTAAACAGGTTCGTACTCTTGCCCAACTCCTTTCTGATGAACGCAAGAGTTGGAATGAAAAGTTGTCCAATGAGCGTAAGAAGTGGAACGAATCTTGGGCTAAGCAGAATGACACTCTGTTTCGTGCTCGGCAGGAGTTGACGAACGCCAAGGCAGCGAACGTTGCCTTGGGCAAAGAAAAAGCTGCAGTTGAGGCAATTGCGGTTAAGGCGCAGCAGGCAAAGGCCGA
The DNA here is from genome assembly GCF_002127325.2 of Helianthus annuus. Lineage (NCBI taxonomy): Eukaryota > Viridiplantae > Streptophyta > Magnoliopsida > Asterales > Asteraceae > Helianthus > Helianthus annuus. The sequence goes on from NC_035449.2 coordinate 12,265,745, forward strand.
GATTCGTCTCCTCACACCTCTTCAACATCTTTCTCAAATTTTCCAAGCAGTGATCGAAGGAATCCCCAAATACCGAAAAATCATCCATGAAAACCTCCATGGAATCCTCGATCATGTCATGGAAAATTGCAACCATGCATCTCTGGAAGGTCGCTGGTGCATTACACAACCCAAAAGGCATCCGCCGGTAGGCGAATGTGCCGAAGGGGCATGTAAAGGTAGTCTTCTCCTGATCCTCAGGAGCGATAGGAATCTGAAAGTACCCAGAGAATCCGTCAAGGAAACAGTAATACAACTTCCCCGACAGACGTTCCAACATCTGGTCGATGAATGGAAGCGGGAAGTGATCCTTGCGAGTAGCATCATTGAGCTTGCGGTAGTCAATGCAAACTCGCCACCCAGTGACGGTACGGGTAGGAATTAGTTCATTCCTATCATTCGAGACTACAGTCATACCACCTTTCTTAGGTACAACCTGCACCGGACTCACCCACACAGAGTCAGAAATAGGATAAATCATGCCGGCATCCAACAATTTAATCACCCCCTTCTTCACCACGTCCTGCATATTTGGATTTAAACGTCTCTGATGCTGTGCACATGGTTTGTACTCGTCTTCCATCAGAATCTTGTGAGTACAAAAAGAAGGATTGATGCCCTTGATATCCATGATTTTCCATGCAATGGCTCTCTTATGAAGTCTCAGAACCTCGAGAAGCCGATTTTTCTCATCCTTTTCCAATGATGCTGAAATTATGACCGGTAGGCGACACTCCTCGTCTAGAAATGCGTACTCGAGATGTGGCGGGAGTTCTTTCAACTCCAAAGGCGTCGGATCTTCAACCGAAGGCTCTGCTTCCCCCTTTTTCACATGGTCGATTTCAAGAAATTTCTCCGGACTCTGGGAACCATCGTCACCAATCTGATAGACTGGCTGCTCGAAATCGTGGCCCTCCTGCGTAATGCCAATCAGGTCCCCACGCGACAGACGTGTGTCCGAATCAATCTCGTCAATAGTACCTTGAAAATGAGAGCACACACATGCATCGACAATGTCGACGTAATAAAGCTTGTCATCGTGACATTGCGGATGCTGCATCGATCTTTTGATATCGAATGTCACGTGCTCATCATTCACTCGGAGTGTGATTTGGCTAGCTGCCACATCAACAATCGTCCTCGCTGTATTGAGGAAAGGACGTCCAAGTATCAAAGGTACCCTTGAATCTTCATCCATGTCAAGGATAACAAAGTCCACGGGGAAAACAAATTTATCGATTTTTACAAGCATGTTTTCCACAAATTCGCGCGGATACTTTATTGAGCGATCTGCCAACCGAATGCTCATCCTAGTGGGTGACGGCTCACCCAGATCGAGTTTAGTAAAAACCTTATACGGCATAAGGTTAATACTCGCTCCCAAGTCAGCCAATGCATGGCTAACAGACATGTTTCCAATCAAACACGGGAGTGTGAAACTACCAGGATCTCCCATTTTCGTGGGCAGACGGTTTTGCAGAACGGCGGAACAAGTCTCATTCATCACCACACATGATATATCCTCGAGCTTCTGTTTATTCGAGAGGATATCCTTAAGGAATTTCGCATACTTTGGCATCTGGGCCAAGGCTTCAACAAACGGTATATTGATGTGTAGTTGCTTAAACAACTCTAGGAACTTACCGTATTGTTCTTCATTCTTCTGCTTCTTCAGCCTGCCTGGATAAGGTACCGGAGGAGTGTAATCTTTGACCGGCTCCTGGACTTGTGCTGTACTTGCTGGGCGTAGCCTGGCTTGCACCTCGTCCGGTGTGTCAGTCAGGACCGCTTCAGTGATCGGTACTGAGTCCGATATGGCGGGTCCGGTAGTTTTTCCACTCCTGTTCATGACAGCATTCACATCCCTGTGTCCACCCGGGTTTGGTTCTGTATTACCCGGAAGACCGCCTGGGGGTCTTTTGGACATCATCTGTGCCAGCTGACCAACCTGATTCTCGATATTCTGAATCGAGGCCTTCTGACTCCTCATTTCTCCCTCGTTAGCCAGAAAGCGATCTTCGCTTTGTTGGTATCGTTTTTCAGAGCTAGAGAGAAGCTGAGCCATCATATCCTCTAGCTTGGAACTAGACTGAGGGGCCTGCTGCTGGGAGCTACTCCCAGTGCCCTGATTCTGGTACGAATATGGACGCTGCTGGTAGGGTTGGTTGTACTGCTGGTACTGCTGACCCTGAGGCGCTGGAGCACGCTGAGTGAACCCCAATGGGTTCTGATTTCCTGCGTTCGCTCGCCACCCAAAATTTGGGTGATTTCTCCAACCGGGATTATAGGTGTTGCTGTACGGGTTGTTCTGCGGCCTCACTTGATTACTCACAAAATCTACTTCTTCGTGGCCCTCATATACGACTCCCTGAAAACATGCCCCAGGCTCGTGTGACACTCCGCACTGGTCACACCCCGAGCCAACATGCGCAATCATCTGGGACTTGTCGAATCTCGATGTAAGAGCCGAGAGTTGTGCAGTAATGGCCGTGTAGTCGTCTACAGCATGAACTCCTCTATCTCCATCCCGACGCGAGCTGGATTTCAACGCAGCTTTTTCTATAATGTCATACGCTTCATTCGGCGTCTTAGTTCCAAGATCGCCTCCCGCGTTTACGTCTAATCGCTCTTGCGTATTATAGCTGAGCCCCTGATAGAACGTCAAAACCAGCTGTCGCTTGGAGAAGCCATGATGTGGCACATCAATCAACAAATCTTTGAATCTCTCCCAAGCTGCATGCAACGACTCGCCCTCGTCCTGGCGAAAGGAAACAATCCGGTTCCGTAGTTTGTTCGTTTTCTCAGGTGGAAAATATTTCTGCATAAACTGCTCCGCCAACTGATTCCAGGTCCTGATGGACCCGGCAGGAAGTGACATAAGCCAAGCTCTAGCTTTGTCACGTAACGAAAACGGAAACAACCTCAACCGAATCGCATCCTCCGAAACACCTGTAATCCTAAATGTCGAACAGACAGCGAGAAAAGCAGCGATATGTCTCCCAGGATCCTCATGCTCACGTCCGTCAAACTGTACAGAATTTTGTACCATATTAATAATACTAGGTCTAATTTCAAAAGTAGGAGTATCTATAGTAGGCTGAAGGATACTCGGCTCCAGGCCTGCCCTTCCGGGCTGGTTTGTTTCATTCAGCGGTCGGTCGTCGTCCGCCATGACGACTCTCTCCTCGTCCCCTGAGCTTTCGTCTTCAGAGATAATCACCGGCTCGTCGATTGCATTTGCTATGCGTTGTGCAACGACAAGCGACCTTTCGCGCAGCCTCTTACTTCTTCTAAGATTATGCGCTGGTTCGTCAGTCGGCTCAGCAATAGCGGGCGCGGGAGTTGAGGACATCAACCTGCAAACGAAAAACTGACACAATGAATATTTTATTAATAAAATAATGCTGTTTTTTTTTAGATAGAAGCAGAATATGTATAAATATGGGCTGTAAAATTTATAAAAATCCGAAAATGGGCCGAAATTTTTATAAAAATTAAAGCAACGAAAATAATCGAATCGGTAGTACAAAAATGATTTTTAAGAGCCGAAAACTCAAAGAATAAATGAATAAATAAATCCGGATTTGAACAAATAAATAGAATAAAAATTTACAAGTGTACAAAAGAATCACGAAAATGAATAAATTGAATTAAAAGCAAGAAATATTAACAAATAAATAATCACGAAAAATATACACAAATATTAACAAGTATATACGTGCGTGACTACACATATTTTTACAATGAAATTACACACGAATTGGTTTTAAATTTATAAAAGTGATTATTACTTTTACATCAAAACACACACGAAAGAGGCAAGTGTACCCCGTCATATATGTAGTAAAGTATCGGTAAGAACCAAGTATCGATCCACGGAAATGGGCGGAGAAATATACTAGACCTTTGTCACTAAATTACCGGTAAAAATATAAATTGTCTTGGTTTTAATTAATCTAAATTAAGCATAAATAAATACTTATAAAACATAGTAAAATATATATAAATAGCCTTGCTTAATACACAACCGCAGCATGTCAACTAAGTCAGTTTTGGCACTAGAAGCATTCGGTCAATTTTCCATTTCGAGACAATTAGTATCCCTTTCGGGAATCCTAACATGACAATCATTCGGAAAGTTAAAACGATAAACACACTTTAACCACCTAAAATTGTTCTTTAACGTGCGATTGATTAATGTCTACAAAAATCTCCTAAAAATAAGTTAGTCATCCGTTAGGAGTTTTCTAACCTCACTTAATCAAGGAAAGCAACACCGATAAACACAATGCAACCACCGAGATAAGCATAAACTAGATTAAATCACAACCGAGTTCATTTTACAAATCTTGCACATAAATTCACCAAGATAGCAATTTTGGCCGAAACTACTAACTAAGCTAACAAATCATGGCAAGAATTCGTAACAACACCATCTAACCCGTTAGAGTCCTTCCGTGAGGGCAAGCTCTCTTGATTAACAATAATTACATTTTATTAAACCACTAACCCGTTAGAGTATCATGGTGCCCACATTTTAACCAAGTTAAACTAGTTAACCAAATTAAAAGTTTACTAATACATGATTAAATAAGCTTCATTTTGCAACTATCTTACCTAACCAAGTACCAATCATCCAACACAATTACTTATAATCAAGAAATCAATATCAATAACAAGGTTGCAAACTAATCATCAAAGATAATCATAGAAAATACTTCAAAGTTTCATTACAAACATAGATCAACATACTAATGGTTATAATCAAGCAAGGGATTGTTGTGTTTTTGCCCAAAGGCTTACATTAATACATAGTAATCAGTCTAAATGCTTGAAACATAACAAAATAATGGAAAGATTTGAGAAACCAAACCATAAACAAGCATAAGAATGAGAATCTGGATAGTAAATGAGCAAAACCGGGCAATGTGGCTTGAATCCGAGTGAAAGCAGCAGCCTTCGGAGCCTCAAAATCGCCTGCAGAGCTCCCAAAAATGTCCAGAGTTAATAACAAAGTGTTTCTGTTCTGTTTTTATGCTTTTTCGATGTCGCACGGTCGTGCAGCGATCGCACGACCGTGCACTTTAAGCAATTATTGGTGGTGGTCCACCATTCTGCATGACATCAGCAGAGTTGACTGGTCTTCGGTCCCGCACGGGCGTGCCATGGGGTGCACGGGCGTGCATATCCGGGATCGGGGCTGGTCATCGAATCCACATGGGGGTGCAACCAGTCGCACGGGGGTGCAACCAGTCGCACGGGGGTGCGTTGCCGGGATTTCGTTGCACTCCTGATCGCACTGGGTGTGCAACGCCGAGCTGAGCCCTGTTGTCGCATCCGCACGGGGGTGCCACCAGTTGCACGGGGGTGCAACACCGAGCTGAGCCTTATTGTCGCATCCGCACGGGGGTGCCAGCAGTCGCACGGGGGTGCAACTTGCCCAGGTCAGAATTTTCCACAGAATGTTCGCAGTTCATTCGTTTCGCCCGGAAAATCCTCGTTTTCACTATCATCTTGTCTGGTATGTTGTTTTAGGCCTGTAAACAAAAGTATACATGATTAAGTATCCGCATGACGGTTTTACGGCCGAAAACGCATAAAATGGGGATAAAATGGGGGACTAAAATATGTGTAAATTAGCGAATATCAGTGACGCTGGTTTTAAAGCTGGTTATAACCGCTGTATTTCCCATATGAACGTCATGTCTATAGGCGGTGAAATCGAAGAGCGATCCGGCTTTCGGGACGTGGATACCGAGTCGCTTCTTAAAGCGGCCGAAGTCTCCTTTTATGATACGTCCCTTGCCTGTGTAGAGGAACTGGACAATTGTTTAGAGGCTGCGGACTATGTTGATCGCCTGCGGATGCTGTATCCGGATGCGAAAGAGGAAGATCCCGCTGGTGGTGCCGGAGGAGGTGCGGGAACCAGCGGTACAAAATAGGGTTTAGGTTGGCTAGTGTGCCTCCTTTTTGTTTTCCTCTTATATAGAATAGGGACTTTATGTAAATCCATTAAGCATCACGTGGGTGCTTGAATTTTTTGAATATAAAGTTTTTTGTTCAGTTTGTACAAGTGTTTTTAATTCTTGCATGTCTGAACGTATGTATGCGTAACTTTACCCATTTGTGAATGGGGTCAAGTATACTCCATACCTTTGTCGTGTAAGTACGCGTCAATTCTGTTATTTACCGCGTTAGGGTTTTAGAATTGTGTAAGCTTTGTAAAAGCTTATATATCCGGAACTCTACCCATTTGTGAATGGGGTCAAATGTACTCCATACCTTTGTCGTATGAGTACGCGTCAATTCCATTATTTGCCTTTTTGGGCTCAGGAATTGTGTAAGCTTTGTAAAAGCTTATGTATCCGGAACTCTACCCATTTGTGAATGGGGTCAAGTGTACTCCATACCTTTGTCGTATGAGTACGCGTCAATTCCGTTGTTTGCCTTTTTGGGCTCAGGAATTGTGTTAAGTGTTAACAAAAAACTTGTTTATCCGGCCGAATAAATATGCAAGTCTTTTTGCCTTCTGCTGGCCTATTACAATATTTGTGTGTGGTTACCACTTTGTATGGGTATCGCGAATGAAGATTTTGCCAATCTGTTTTTGGGATACCGCAAAGTGGAACACGCATTTGTAATAGTAGTAACAAACAATAATGTATAAAATTGCTTATTTATTTATTTGCAAATGGCCTGCGGCCCGATAGGTTACATAGAGAAATGTAAGAACATGGCTTACATATAACAGCGTCGAAGCTGTTGTGCATTCCATGTTCGTGCGATAGGTTCGCCTTCTAGCGTTTGTAATTTGTACGCGCCTTTCCCTAAAACCTCTTTGATGAGGTAGGGTCCTTCCCACTTGGGGGCAAGTTTGCCTGGGCGCTCGGCATTAGATGCCTCATTGTCACGTAGGACGTAATCTCCTGGGTTGAAAGTACAAACGCGGACGCGCGTGTTGTAGTACTTTTCAAGTTTGGATTTATATTTGGCCTCGTTGATGGCAGCGTTTTCGCGCCTTTCTTCCAAGAGGTCCAAATCGATCCTGCGTTCCGTGTTGTTGTCTAGTTTTTTAATAGCCAACATTCTAGGAGATGGGAGACCTACTTCCGCGGGGATCACCGCTTCTGAACCGTAGACTAGGCTGAAAGGTGTCTCCCCGTTGCTTGTTTTTGGGCTTGTACGGTGAGCCCATAAGATACTTGGGAGTTCATCGACCCAGCCACGCCTGGCCGTTCCCAACCGTGCCTTGATCCCTTCGACTAGGCTTTTATTGATACTCTCAACTTGGCCGTTCCCTTGCGGGTGTGCGACTGATGAGAATATGTGCTCAATATGTAGTTCTTCTAGCCATTTCTGAAATTCGTCGGCAGCGAAGTTGGTGCCGTTATCGGTGACAATGCACATTGGTAAACCGAAACGGCAGATGATGTGTTCCCAAATGAACTTTCTTGTTATCATAGCGGTGGTTGAGGCGAGCGGTTTTGCTTCTACCCATTTTGTGAAGTAATCAACCGCTACTATGATAAATTTGACCGCACCCGGAGCGTCAGGGAATGTTCCAACAACGTCAATTGCCCATTTCTGAAAGGGCCATGCGGTTGTGACGGGGACTAAGTTGTTCTTTGGCCGCAAGGTTTTTGGAGCATGACGTTGACAGTCAATGCACTTGCGCAACTCTTTGACGGCGTCCAGGTGCATGCTGGGCCAGTAATACCCGGCATTCATGATTTTGGCTACTACCATGCGTGGTCCAGCATGTATGCCACATATGCCCTCGTGTATCTCTCGGATGAGGTATGTGGCATCCTGGTGGTTGACGCATCGTAGTAGTGGCCCTAGGTATGATTTGCGGTATAAGATACCGTCTCCCATTTGATAATGGCACGCTTTGTATTGTAGCTTGCGTGCCTCTGACTTGCTTTCGGGGGTCACACCTGATTGCAGATATGCGATAATAGGTGTCATCCATGATGTTGAACCGTATTGAATGATGTTGACTTGGCGCAGGGGTACCGAAGGATTTTGCAGAATTTCGATGCGTATCTCCTTTGCCAAGTGTTGGAAGCTGGTAGATGCAAGTATTGATAGTGCATCTGCGGACTTGTTTTCGCTTCGATTAATATGTCGGATATTAAACGAAGCGAATTGGGATGTTAGTTGCAGGGCTTGTTCAAGGTAGAGGATCATGATGTCCCCTTTTGCGGCATAATCACCGCGTATTTGTCCTGCAACCAACAAAGAATCGACGTGCGCTTCCAAGTGTTGCACGCCGAGTTTGACTGCTAAACGTAGTCCCGCTAACAGGGCCTCATATTCTGCCTCGTTGTTTGTGCTTTTGAAATCGAGGCGGATTGCATATGTAAGCTCTTGGCCGTCAGGGCTGACGAGTCGCAGACCTGCACCCGCACCTTCCTCGTTGGAGGCACCATCGGTGAATAGTGCCCATGTTTCTGAGGAGGATGGCGTTGGTGCAGGAGTTTGTGCTTCTTCGCATTCTTGGATGCGATTCACCGGTACTTCGGCGGCGAAATCAGCTAAGATCTGGCCTTTAATCGCGGGGCGCGGTTTATAGTGTATCGTGTGCGCGCCCAGCTCGATTGCCCATTTTGCTAATCTCCTAGAGATGTCGGGTTTGGATAGGATCGGGCCGATCCTGTAATTGGTTAGCACTGTGATGACGTGGTTTACGAAGTAGCGTCGTAACCGTCTTGAAGCGTGCACTAATGCTAGCACCAATTTTTCCATTATTGAGTATCTCGTCTCTGGGTCGTTGAGCATCTTGCTGATGTAATAGATGGGTGTTTGAACCCCCTTTCGCTCCACTATCAATACCGCACCTACCGCGTTATCCGCGGCGGATAGGTATAATATGAGTGGCTCATCCTTGCGTGGTGCGGTTAGAGTTGGGAGTTGTATCAAACACTCCTTCATTTCCCGGAAGGCGTGTTCAGCCTCTGCGGTCCACTGGAATTGTTCTTTCTTTGAACAGCTCCGCAGGGTCTTGATGAACGGATAAGACTTAGCTGCATGGTTGGCTAAGAATCTGTTGAGTGCCGCTAGCCTGCCGGCTAGCCGTTGCATATCTTTCATCGATGAAGGCGATGGCATGCGCTCGATCGCCTGGACTTTCTCCGGGTTTACCTTGAATCCATCTTTAGTCACGATGAACCCCAGGAATTTGCCTTCTTCCATTCCAAACGAGCATTTCCCTGGATTGAGCTTTATGTTAACGCTTCGCAGAGTTTGGAATGTTCTTTCAATATCCGTGAGCATGGTATCCTCTTCCATGCTCATGACGACCAGGTCGTCCATGTAGATTTCGACACTTTTCCTTATTTGCCCGCAGAAAGTGTCGTTCATCAACTTTTGATAGGTTGAGCCCGCGTTGCGCAACCCAAACGGCATCTTTGTATAACAGTAATTTCCAGTGGGAGTCCGGATTGCCGTTTTGTCTTCATCCTCGATTGCCATTTGTACTTGATGGTACCCTTTGTAGCAATCGAGGAAACACTTCCACCTGAATGGTGTGAGATTATCGATTTTTTCGTCGATTTCTGGAAGCGCGTAACAATCCTTGGGGCAGGCTTTGTTAAGGTCTTTGTAATCGACGCACATGCGCCAGCCCCCGGACGGTTTTTCTACCATGACTGGGTTGGATAACCAAGTCTGGTATTTAACTTCCCGCAGGATGCCTGCGGAGAGCAGTTCTTCGATCTGCTCTTGCATCGCCTGATTTTTAGCGGACCCAAGGTGGCGTTGGCCTTGGATCACTGGCTTAATACCTGGCAAGGTATTCAAGTGATGTTGCGCGATATCACGTGGGACCCCGGTCATGTCCGCGGGTGTCCACGCGAAGATGTCTTGGTTCCTGAAGAGAAGCTGCTTCAGGTGCGCTTTGGTGGTCGGGGATAAGGCGTGACCCAATGTGACCTTTTGTTCTGGGTATCTCGCGTTGAGAACCCATTTTTCTGGTTGGTCGTTGGGAGTGGGCCTTGCGACCTTGGTCGGACGTACTTCGTCCGACATCATGACGTCTCTGCGGGCATAGATTATCGCGACCCCCGATTCGGTTGGGAAACCAACCGCAGAGTGGGGTACGGACGTAATCATATTGAAATCTCCTTGGGATTCTCTCCCGAGGAGTACGTCATATCTGGAGGTGTGAGGTAAAACCATGAAGTTTACCTCTTCTGTCCTTATGCGATTTCTGCTGGAAAGACGCACAGGAAAAGTAATTTGGCCCAGGGAAAAGACAGTTTCCCCTGCGAACCCAGCCAATGGGTAATCTACTGCTTGCAACCGATCTTTGTCCTCCTGGTCGAACTGGTTGAAGCATTGTTCGTAGATTATATCAGAAGTACTGCCCGGGTCAATGAATAGACGCTCGGTGCAGTAGTGTGCCAGTTGGCCTGAAATAACGACGGCGCGCCTATCGCGCGGTCCGCCTCGGACTTTTGGAAAGACGACTTGCTCGTCTTTCCAGTCATTGTCCGGCCTTCTCGCCGCTTTGCGCGGCCTGCCTTTGCCTCCGTGGATCATGTGGGTGGAAGCCACGTACATGGTTCTCTTCTCGGAGGAGGTACCTTCGCCATGAGGGGTGATGCGCTTGGTGGGTTTTTGCCCACCTGGCAAAAGGTGTTGCAGTTTCCCCTCCTTTAAGGCCCGCTCAATCTCCAGCCGGAGACTGATGCAGTTGTTGGTGGTGTGGCCCGAGTCCTTGTGGTACTCACAGTAGAGTGTGAGGTCCTGATTTTTCTTGGACTTCATTGGTTGGGCCGGTCGCAAGAATTGTGGGTCCGCAAGGAGGACCTCACTTGGCGACATGGTGATCTCGGTCCAATTGCGGTCCCGAGAATCTTTTTTTGATGCCCGACTGTCTCGGGCGGGGTTGTAGTTCCTTGGGTCGAACGTGTTGGTTCGCGGGAAATACGGTTTGGAAATATCACGATTTCCAACGTCCCGGTTCCGTTTATTGTTACGCTTGTACCCTTGGTGGGACGTTTCGGCTTGGGGCTTTGCCTTTGCCACGTGCGGTTCGAGTGACCGCTGTGCCTGGGCGTATGTCTTGACCGCGGTCATGACATCCTCCCATTTTTTGGGCAAGCCCTCCTTGCCAGAGATAGTCATGATCATCTCTCTGTCTTTGACGGCCCGGATGAAGTGGTTTCGTGCCATCTGGTCTGCCACGTCACCTATCTCCAGGCACTCTTTATTGTAACGGACGACGAATGCCTCGAGGGATTCGTCGTCCCTTCGCCAGATGTTCATGACGTCCAACGAATCACGTTCGTGGCGTCGCTGCTGGCTAAAATGGGCGAGGAACTTGGTACGCAAGTCCTCGAATGAATCCAGTGATCCCACTGGCAAAGAATCGAACCATGCCCTGGCCAGGCCCGTAAGGGTCTGGGGGAAAAAATTACACCAAGTGGGTTCATCCCACTGGCCGTTGATGCCCGCGCCCATGAAGATGTTCATGTGGTCGTCCGGGTCGGTCGAACCACTGTATTTCCCAACGTTGAATGGGAACTTTGTCGTGGTGACATGGGCGTTGGCGATCCGCGTGCCGAACTTGGAATTTTCGGCCGCTGCCTTTGGCCTGTATGGTTCATTCGCAGGGCGCTTAGCCGCCCTGAGGTATGTGTTGCGGGGGTGACTGGGAGGAACGTAGTTGCGTCCTCCCGGTCTGCTGCTGGTGTCATGTGAATCCCCGCGGTAGGTACAGTCGTCAGGGTCGGTATGACCGTACCCTTCGGTGTATGGTTGTGGGCCCAATCGGCTCTGAATGCCTGGGCCGCGTCGGGAGGTTGATCGCCTCCTGTCCTCGCCATGGGAGCCAAGGCGTGTATGCACTGGTCCTCTGGTGTGGGACCCGTATAAGGAATCGTCCTCGTTGAGGGTGTGGACCGAACAGTAAGACGATCCGCGGTCTTCAAGTCGGCTTCTTGAAGCCGGGCGTGAATGTATCCTGCCGTCGTATTGTAAAATACGCTTAGCAGGGGTGTGCGGTGCTGGGGTAGGCCCAGCTTGTATATTCGCTTCCGTACAAGCGCGGTTGTATGCTGCTGTCAGCAGGGCTGCCTGCTGCTCGTACCAGGTATGAACGGTCATGCCTGGTGGGATCACAGATGTGAACTGTGATAAATCATGTCCAAACATAAAGGAGGGACTCCTTTGTGTGGACGTGCCGATGTGTCCGGGTTGGGAGGTCGAGGCATTGACCCCTACCGGAGGTGGGATTGGGGGATTTGGGTTATCCGCAGTGTTGTTTTGGTGATCAGTCATGATCTTGAGAGAGGGAAAAGGATAGATGAGAAAATGCTAAGAGTAGCGGTGGGCGCCAATGATGAAACAATGGTTAACCGGGCAGGGTTAACACACTGGTCTCGTCAAGAAGGGTTAATCCCTTCCTCTTGAGGATCGCTGGCTGGATCACTGGTGGTTGATCTCCTGCACAAGGAAACAAGCCGTGACTCGTAACAAGGAGGATGGGGTGGGGGGTGCTCCTTGTTACCACTCTCCGGCGTGAGAATCAGTAGTTTGCTTGGGAAGCAAAGTAAGATAGTAGTAGTAGTAGTGAGAGAGAGTTGTGAAGAGATACCTCAAACCTGGTTTGGGGTTGGTATTTATAGCCGAGGAGTGAAGGAGGATGATGATGGATGGACTGACGACGTGCTGCACCTTTACAGGTGTGTCAGGCTTGTCGGTTGTGGAGGTTACGCCACGTCAGTCCATTGCTTACGTAGCTCTGACAGGTAACTGCCATTGGTGCCACTTGCACTGTGGTGTCAGTCCCACTTATTGAGTGCATAGGACGCGGTGCAAGCCGCATCGCTGCATGCGGTAACATCTGAAGTTACCGCGTCTCCTACTTGTGATCAAGGAATACGCGAGATGCGGTGCTAGCCGCATCGTCGTCCGCGGAGACTATTTGCCTGCATCCCTTGTCGTGACGAAAATGCCCATATGGTGCGGTGCCAGCCGCACCGTTATGTTCATCTTCTTCTATGCCTAAGGTAAGGCTTTCTTGTATTGATAGAAGTGTTCACTGGATGCGGTGCGAGGCCGCATCGCTGTGAATACTTCCGTTTTCATACACCAGATGTGATGCTATGTCGCATCACTCTACCGTTCTCATGTTCCATGTAAGTCCTCCTTCGTTACTAGATAGATTGGATTCAACCCTTGTGCCGACGCGTTCTCGTATGGGCACAAGTAGGTTGTTAGCTAGTGGGGGTTTTGATAAGGGTAATGGTCACTCGCGGTCGATGCTGACGCGAGATCTGGGACCATACCCCTTCAATGACATTTCACATGCCTCACCACTACACATGGTGTTAAAACGAAGGAAAATATCTTCAAAAGAAATATAAATTTTATGAATTACAAAGCTAAGGGTCTGTTTGGTATGGGGTAATGGAATGGATGGGGGAATGGAATGGACGAGGTAATGGAATGAATGAGGTAATGGAATTGATCATTACCATTCCATGGCTTGTTTGGTTACCATGTGTGAATGGAATGAACAATTACTTTTTGTTGTTTGGTATGCGAAAAAAGACAAAGGAATAAAATCAGATAGTGGTGGTCAGTTATGGGCGATGATGGTGCGTGGTGCTAGGTGTCAGTTGTAACGACGACGGTGGTTGGCGGCGGCGGCGGTGGTGGTGGGTGGAGACGACGGCGGATGGTGACAACGGTAGTGGTGGTGGATGACGGTGGAGGTAGGTGGCGGCGGTGAATGACAGTGGAGGTTGGTGGCGATGGTGGTGCCGGGGGTGGTAGCAGCCGCAACGGTGGTCGGAGGTGGTAGCGGTGGGTGGTGGCGGTTGATAGTGGTGGTGGCGGTGGGTGGCGGCGGTTATCGGAGGTGGCAGTGGCAATGGTGGCGGCGATAGTCGAAGGTGGGTGGTGGCGATGATCAGAGGTGGCAGTAGCGACAGTGGGTGGCGGCGACGGCGATGGCGGGGACGGAGGTGGGTGGCGGCGGAGGTGGGTGACGGTGGCGGTGGCGGATGACGGTGGTGGTGGTGGTGGTGGTGGGTGGGTGGGTGGTGGTAACAACGATGGTGGGTTGTGGTGTTGTTAATGAAGGATGAAGAGGGAATGGAATGGAAAAAAAACAGGGGGGACGGATGGAATGATTTTGAGGGAATGGAATGCATTTTGGAATGGACGATTCCATTCCATCGACCAACCAAACACTCTTTTCTCCATTCCCTCACAATGGTCCATTCAATTCCAACTCTCATTCCTACATACCAAACGCTACCTAAGTACGTTACTGGAACTATGAAATTTTGCTTTAGTTATCTGCTTATAAAAAAGTTAAACATGCGGTCTTCTTCACAACGTATAGACATAAACTTTACTAAAAAGGGAAATATATTCGAAATAAAATATGTTTCATGTCGTATATGTTATAGTTTGGTATAAAAATGCATTCATCTTATTTTTTACAAGACACCTCGCTGCGTAGCGCGGGTGTCTCACCTAGTTTTAAACAAAAATTTGAACCATAATCAGGTCGAACCCATGCAATATGCAAAGAACTAAAAACCCAATACCAATCGGTTTTCTAAAAACGAAAAACCCAAACATTAGTTTGGTTTCGGTTTCAGCCCTCGTTATACTAAACCAAATCACAAAAATATTAAGAAATAATAATACATAAGGAAATGGGTGTGGTCAGCAGATGCCGTATGAGAGTTCTCGGTTTCTTCTTGTAAGATCATAAGGGTGTTCAAAAAGCTCACAGCTCGAGGTTCGCTTGAAACTCGCTCGAAAATAGCTTGAAAGAAACTCGCTCGAAAAAGCTTGTTTTGTTTGAGCCAAGCCAGCTCATTTTGTAATCGAGCGATGGTGTTTGGCTCGTGGCTTGGCTCTGTGGCTTGGCTCTGTGGCTCGACTCGTGGCTTGTGTATGTATGTATGTGTGTGTATGTATATATATGTATATTTTTTATTTTTAGAAATGTGTGTGATTTATTTTTTATTTTTCTTTCAATATTACCAATATTTGTAAAAAAAAATATTAAAAAATTCAAAAAAAAAATAATAATGAGCCGGCTCGAAGTTTTTACGAGCCGAGCTACAACTCAACTTTTTGGCCCAAAAAATAATCGAGCCAAGTCGACCTGGCTCGTTTAAATTCAAGCTCGAGCCCAGCCTAGCTCTGCTTGATTACAACCCTAAACTTGGTATTACAACCCTTTTTATTCAACCATTCACTAGTATGTTATTACAACTAAACTTGGTTACTTGATGTTATATATATAAACAGTTTCAAAAAGCATACATCTCCAACCGTCATTACAACCCAAGTCACTTGATCATCTTAATTCTACATGATAGAAACAAAAAAGCCAATCCTTGATAGTTGAGTTCACAAGTGCTAGAAGTTATAACATTTTACCACTACGTACAAGTTGCGCAAGGTGGGATATAGGCTACTACATTCGGCAATTAGTCACTGATAACAAAAAACTTAGAACCTGAAAGTAAAACAAGAAAGAACAATTTGGCACCAACAGTTGGCATTTTTATTGTAATTATAATTTGCGTGTATAAGAGGTATCAAGAACTTACAACTTTTGCTAAGAAGACGGCTCCAATATTGTAGCAAGTTCATGAAAGCAAACATTCGAACGGCTTTGATTTTCATCACACTGGATCTTCATACAATCTGTAATATTACTAATGACAAAGTTAGCCTCTGCACATAGTCTAGAAAAACGTGGTTGGATATTGGCCCTCTTTGATGCAGGCAGCACTGTCACTAATTCCTCAATGCGCTGTAAGTTTGAAATTATGAGACAAGCCGTTTTTTTCATTCGCTCAATCTGAACTGGAAGATTTTCCCAATAGCCCTTGATCTGCGCCATGTCCCCCCTAATTTCCGGTTTCTCTTTAGTCTTTGGTTCATGGCTTTCCGCTGGTGCTTCCGCTTGAGCACCGCTGGTCTTGATATTATCCTTCTCTTTCTCTAAATACACCTCAAATTCAGCCATAAGCTCATGTGCTATAATCTCCTGCATGAGATCATATAATTTATATACGAAACATGAAAACAGTGCATTTATCATCATAAATGTTATCAAACGTGGCCTTACAATTAAATCATTAAAAAATAAATGTCATAAGATTCACAAATCATAGAAAGTTATTAAAAAATTCACACAACCAATCACAGGTTGTTGAATAAATACCTCACGTAAGACCATTGAGAAGGTGGCCCCCGGAGAGCTATCTAGCAAATAGTTTTCGAGTTCAGTAGACATAGCTACTTTCCTTGGAGCTTGCCCCCACAGGTGAACTCTTTCCGGGTAAATCTTTAAGCTCTTTAGGTTCACAAACGGAGAAGGTTGACGTAAGAGAAGTTCCACAGATGAAGAAAGAAGCTTCGGACAATTTTATAAGCAAAATTTACACATACAAAACAAGAACAAATAATGTAGTCTGTGTACAGATATAAAAGAAGGCAACAAATCATTGTAAAGTGTAATTTCATCTTCAATATTGTGTTTGGTTGACTATTGCATCAAGAGAGATAATGACATGTAGAGTTCTTGTGCCAATATAAGTATCAGAGCATGTTTCTATGTCGAGTTTTAGTATCGCATTATTATGAAAAAAGAATTCCCGAGTTACAATGTAACTTAAAGAGATTGTGACGGGATACTCAGAAGCCTAGTTTCGAGATACACCATAACAAGGGAAATTCACATAGATGGCCAATTTGACCGATCCAAAACCATAAATTAGCCTTTTGATAAATTACCCCACATCCTTTGACTCCTCAAACATCCAAACATCTTAATGTGAATGCATGTACCTATCATGGTTTCAAAAAAATTACCATGCAAGCACACTCTATGTGCTTCTTTTCTTAAATGTTTTGTTTCAACCTTTTTGTAGTTTTCAAAATTATGAAAGTGCTTATTTAGATAGTAAGAAAATACCTCAACAATTTCCAAGTTAAGAGTAAGGAACTTAACATTGTGAAGATGTTGAAGCAAACAAACGATTTGATGAGCATCTGCTTCAGGTGGATAAGAAACACAAATATCCGCCTTCTCCAAAGAATGGAAACCGTTGGTAGATAGACGCAAAGAATGATAACCTTTATAGAGGAAGGAGACAAGGTGAGGTGCAGAAATCACATGCTCTACTTCACAGGATCTAATAGTGAGATTCTCAAGTTGAGGTGCAACCACTTTGATCACCTTCACATTATAGAAGGCACTTACAAGTGTGAGATTCGACAATTGAGGATGACAGATACTGAAAGTATCCGATCCCATCATACTGAACTGCGTTAATGTGAGATTTTTCAAGTTTGCACATTTTGAGAAAATACCGGTGCATTTCTCAACTATGTCATCACAAAAAGTGACAGAATGAAGATTCAGTGTTGTTAATGCTTCCCAAGTTGATGTTAGAGTAATGAAACAACCATTAGCTTTTCTCCTGTGATATTTGTATTCGACAGCCTCCAAACTGAGATGTTTGAGTGACTTGGAACTAAAGAGAGAAATAGGAAACTCAATATCATTTTCAAGCAAGCATACCACATTTAGTTGTTGGACATTGTGAGAAAATGCATAATTAAGAATTCTTTTGACAAACAACTGGCTCGCCTTTCCACGAAACTCAAGCTTCACCGAATACACTTCTGTTAAATTGTTACGGCGAGACAAAACATGGGTAACAAATTTGGAGAACTCTGGCAATGTAAAGAAATCCTCACTTGAGAAATTGAGATAGGGCATTGAAGTCCAAATAAAC
Source organism: Helianthus annuus (assembly GCF_002127325.2). Lineage (NCBI taxonomy): Eukaryota > Viridiplantae > Streptophyta > Magnoliopsida > Asterales > Asteraceae > Helianthus > Helianthus annuus. The sequence continues at coordinate 12,283,570 of NC_035449.2, forward strand.
CTCCATCTAGATGACAAAACACTGGTACCAATAGCATCTCTAATGGGGCGAAAAGAGAGAATTTTATGGATAAGCTCATCTGGCAAGCTGCTTAGTCTATCTATTTCTACATTCATTCTGTTGGAATTTTTCGTGTAACTTTTAGAAAATAATTTTTACTCAATTTGTCAAACAAGCTGAGCGCAGCGGAAAACATGTACACGAGGTTCGGTTCTAAACCGATTCCACCAGTGATCTCATTACAATCAAAATAGGTTAAAATAAAATAAAGAATCGTGACATCCAAAAAGACACCTTGGTTCAACGAACGATCTCGCTAGATGATCGTTGACCACGAAATCATATTTGTTCGTTTGAAACAATTTCAAACGAAACCTTTAAACTAAGAAAAATAAAGTTCAAAAACTTTACTTACCTTTTTGCGTAATCGAAGAAACAAAAACTTTGGTTGCACTTCACGGTTGAGAAAGAAATTAACAAAAGATTTTTACCACTCCTTTTGTCGTCAATTGAGAACAAGCATGCCTTCTCAATTCCTTTTGCTTTTGTTTCCTTTTACACACCATTGAAGGAAACGTCCAGAAGCATGAACTTTTAAATTGAGACTCCAAAAAAATAGAGATCAATTATTCAATCTCAATATATAAATTTTCGTATATATATTTTATTTTGAGAGTTTAATTTGAAAATGACTAGTAAATCCTTTTTCTTTTCAAATTAAAGATATACAAGGATTAGGAACTGTAATCTAATCACAACTCCTCCATAATTATCTCATAATTAAATAATATCTCTCATTATTATTAATTATCTAATAACTAACAATATGGATATACATATTTATTTATCTAGTATTAATTATAATTAACAAATTAATTATAATATTAATCCGTCTCTCCGTAATTATTCTTAATAATTACCCGTTTCTTTTATTACGCTTTTATTTCGTGATCCGGTGATTAACAATTAAAACACCGTTACATGTTCGTTGCCCAAAGTGTTACTCTTTGGGTCGTACCTTGACGGCAACATTGAATTATAATCGACAATTGAACATTATATCCAACAATCTCCCACTTGGTCGATTGACCGATTAAGTTTCAATGTAGACAATAGTGGATGCCTAGGTGCATCATATTGCCCCCGGCATGGTATGACATATTTATGTCAACTAATTCTTTGCACTAATCAGTCCTTTGGTTATGCAAATACTATAGCCTTGGTTATCGACTCATTTGTCCCTCTGTATTGAACACTTGTTGAAAATGAGACATGGATCGAATTCATTCTCATATATTATTCAACCATTTCTAATTTCGTTCCTGATTTGTAAGTGGTTTATCAAACTATTACTAGTTCGAGCGTGGCCACGCGTTTAACACCAGTTCAAACCAACGAAAGGCGCCAGAGTGTTCCTCTCCTAAGTATAGAAGCACAGATCCCTTTGGCTACAAACAACTCCCACTAAACTTCAGATCATTCCCAAAACTATCCTTATTACTGTCAGTTACGTACAGCGTTAGATAGAATCAAAGAGCAACCATTCATTTAAGTTAGTTCTAGTATGTACCGCAGGTCTAAGGATACAATGATCATACCTATTCAAAATGTCTTATGACTAAGATCCATGAAGATCATTTTGAAACGAGTTACGCCCAATATGATTCAACTAATCATATCAATGAATATGGTTCTCAACACTTTGAGTATCCATTATATGGATCAACCATCTAATTCACAATAGTCTTTTACCAGATTGGTTCTCACGAATCTGATAGACTACGGACATTTTAGAATACAATATTCAAAGATACTTAACGTACTAATATTTGAACACAGATATAATAGTTTAAAAGACATTCAACCATTAAATTCAAATAAACATAAAATATTGTTTACAGTTCAAAATGCACCAAATTACTAAATTACAAAATCAGACCCACTGTCTAGCATATCTAAGACCTATACTATCTGCATGCTTCTCGTGTTTCACTTGAGGTATAGGCTTAGTAAACGGGTCCGCTAGATTCTGATCAGTATCAATTTTCTCTACTACGATGTCTCCTCTTTCCAAAACTTCCCGTATGTAGTGGAATTTTCTGAGAATATGCTTCGTGCTGTGATGCGACCTTGGTTCCTTTGCCTGAGCAATTGCACCTGTATTGTCGCAAAATATCTCGATAGGCTTCTGTATGCTTGGTATAACTTCGAGATCAGCAATGAACTTTTTCATCCAAACAGCCTCCTTAGCAGCTTCTGAAGCCGCTATATATTCTGATTCAGTGGTCGACTGGGCCACCACGCTTTGCTTAGAACTCTTCCAAGTTATAGCACCACCATTTAAAGTAAAAACATAGCCTGTCTGAGATCGTGAATCGTCACGATCCGTTTGGAAGCTTGCGTCAGTGTAACATTTTACTTTCAGCTCTTCTTCCAAACCGCCAAATATCAGAAACATATCCTTAGTTCTTTTTAAGTACTTTAGGATATTTTTCACAGCAATCCAGTGACTTTTACCAGGATTCTGTTGATATCTGCTAGTCAAACTCAGAGCAAACGATACGTCCGGTCTAGTACATAACATGGCATACATGATGGAACCGATAGCAGAGGCATATGGAACCTTTTTCATATCCTCTTTATCTTTGTCCAATTTGGGACACTGATGACTATTCAGTACGGTTCCACTTTCCATTGGCAAGAGACCCTTCTTGGAATCTTGCATCGAAAAGCGCCGAATAACCTTATCGATATACGTACTTTGACTAAGTCCAAGTAGCCGCTTAGATCTATCTCTATAAATCTTTATTCCTAGAATATAAGCAGCTTCTCCAAGATCCTTCATTGAGAAACATTTACCAAGCCAGGATTTAACATCCTGCAGCATTGGGATATCGTTTCCAATGAGAAGTATGTCATCTACATACAGGATCAGAAAAGTAATAGAACTCCCACTTGCCTTCTTGTAAACACATGGCTCATCTTCGTTTTTGATAAAACCAAATTGTTTGATTTTCTGATCAAAACGAAGATTCCAGCTTCGAGATGCTTGTTTCAATCCATAAATGGATTTATTCAACTTGCAAACTTTCTTTGGATTCTTAGGATCTACAAAACCTTCAGGCTGCTCCATATAGACATCTTCTGTAAGGTGTCCATTTAGGAACGCGGTTTTGACATCCATTTGCCATATCTCATAGTCATAATACGCGGCTATGGCAAGTAGAATCCTAATAGACTTAAGCATGGCTACTGGCGAGAAGGTTTCCTCATAATCAACTCCTTGAGTCTGAGTAAATCCTTTAGCAACCAACCGAGCCTTATAGGTTTGCACATTTCCATCCATGTCTGTTTTCAACTTGAAAACCCATTTACTTCCTACAGTCCGACATTCGGGAGGAAGTTCAACCAAATCCCAGACTTGGTTGTCATACATGGATTGCATCTCGACGCCCATGGCTTCGAGCCATTTTTCAGATTCGTTACCTGAAATCGCAGCTTTGTAGGTTGAGGGCTCTTCTTGATCTATTATCAAGACGTACCTATCAGGTGAATACCGATTAGGTTCATGACGATCCCTCGTACTTCTGCGGACGCCTAGTGTTACATCAGATTCCTGAATCCTCTCAGGTTCAGGTTCAACAATATTTTGTTGAGAGGCAGATTCGACTATTGGTTGATTAATTTGTGGTTCTCGAATTTCCTCAAGATCCACAAGATTATCTCCAATTCCTCGCGCCATAAGCTCATCCTCTAGGAATGTTCCTCGACGCTTAGTGAAAACTCTATTTTCAGCAGGATTATAGAAATAATAACCAACCGGATATGCATATCCAATGAAAACAACCTTTTCACCGCGAGGATCAAGTTTGTCCGAAGACTCACTGGTAACATAAGCGTTACATCCCCATATGCGAAGGTAAGAGACTTTAGGTGGTTTACCATGCCACATCTCATATGGTGTCTTTTCTACCTTTTTAGTAGGAGCAATATTCACAAGACGTGTAGTAGTTTCAAGAGCATAACTCCAAAAGGAGTGTGGTAAGTTTGTACGACACATCATTGATCGAACCATATCTAATAAGGTTCGATTTCTCCTCTCAGACACACCATTAAGTTGTGGTGTTCCGGGTGGAGTTAGTTGGGATATAATCCCACACTTCTTGAGATGTTCATCAAACTCTTGATTAATGTATTCACCACCTCGATCGGATCGAAGTGCCTTAATCGTTTTCCCTAGTTGATTCTGTACTTCATTTTGGAATTCTTTGAACTTTTCAAAGGTTTCATGTTTAAACTTCATAAGATAAACATATCCATATCTACTATAATCATCAGTAAATGTAACGAAGTATCTTTCCCCGTTCCTTGACATAGTCTTGAATGGACCACATACATCAGTATGTATGAGTCCTAACAGGTCTTTGGCCCTTTCACTAGTTCCGGTAAAAGGGGCCTTAGTCATCTTGCCACTTAGACAACATTCGCATAAATCATAAGTCTCCTGACCCGTGGATTCTAGAATCCCTGCGGTCTGGAGCTTCCTCATGCGATTGATGTTAATATGGCCAAGACGACAATGCCAACGATATGTTTGATTAAAGCTAGTTTTAACACGTTTAGAGGAAAGAGAGCATACTATATTATTTGATCTATTGTTAGAAGTATATATTTCATAGACACCATTGTGAGGCTTAGCCTCAAAATAGAACACACCATTTAAAAATGCAGAAATGCTACCATTAACAATATCAAAAGCATAATTAAAACCTTGTTCTCTTAAAGCAGAAACAGAAATAATATTCTTAGTCAAACTAGGAACATAAAAAACATTGTCTAAAGAAATAAACAATCCAGAAGGTAATTCAAGAATAAATTCTCCAACTGCCTTCACAACAACATTCTGCCCGTTCCCAACGTGCAGCTCTAAGTCACCCTGCTTCAGCTTTCTAATCCTTTTTAGTCCCTGCAAATCATTACAAATGTGAAAACCACATCCAGTGTCAAACACCCAAGATTTGCTTGAAAAGGAAAATAGATCAATAACATGTATACCTGAGGATTCTCCTATCTGCAGCTTCTTAAGCTTCAGCTCAGCCAGGTACTTGGGACAATTCCTCTTCCAATGCCCGATCTCATCACAGTGAAAACACTTGGCATCTTTATGAGGCTTTGCCTTCAGAGTGGCAACCTTTTTGCCTTTGCCCTTGTCTTGCTTACTCGCCTTGCCTTTTCCCTTGGATTGCTTCTTCTTGGTAATTCTTCCTTCCCTGATCGCCAGCACTGGATTGCCCTTAGTTGGGATGTTTGTCTCAGCAGTTTTAAGCATCTGATGCAACTCTGGGATCGTTCTTTCCCACCCATTCATGTTATAGTTCATTACGAACTGATGATATGAATTGGGTAGCGAGTTAAGGATCACATCCGTAGCTAACTCATTACTAAGGGGTGCGTTCAGACGCTCCAGTTGATCAACGAAAGACTTCATTTTCAGTACATGAGCACTGACCGAAGTACCTTCCTGCATGCGACATGTAATGAGAGATCTCATCACCTCAAAACGCTCATGACGAGCTTGCTGCTGAAACATGTTTTTCAGCTGCTCACTCATCTCATATACGCCCAAGTTTTCCAGATTCTTCTGAAGTTCTGGAATCATCATAGCAAGCATAAGACATGTCACATCTTGGGAATCATCAACATGTTTTTCCCATGTCCTACGGGCTGCACCCGTATTAGCAGCAGGTGTTTCGGGAATTGGTCCTTCAAGGACATAAGCCTTTTTCTCCGCCCTGAGAACAATTTTCAGGTTGCGGTACCAATCCATGAAGTTAGAATTATCAAGTTTCGCATTTTCAAGGATGGACTTAAGCGAGAATTTGGTGTTATCAGAATTGTTTGTAGACATCTGTAGAATTTAGAAGAAAATTTTATTAGTAATTTTCATGCATTAACCTAATTCAATTTTGACCCAAGATATACAAAATTTTAGGAATTAGGATGAGATCCCATCTCCCCATAACTCAGTGAATGGACTTAGCACTCTTCACTGGCATAGATTGAAGGGTAGGTGACGATCACCAATTGTGTCAACTACACAATTCTCGGTTTGGGGTCGCATGACGAGTGTTGTCAAGCATTGGTACGTTAACCCCAACTACGCCCACTTTCACAACCGTAGAAGACGAATGCAGGGTAAACACTAACATTTGCTCTCGTGTCGTAAAAGTGATATTTGTCCTCAAATCAGAACTGTAGCCCGGCCCATGTAAGCATGGAAATCGCGGAACTACCCCTAACCAAAACCGTAGGCCTGGATGCAGGGTAAACACTAGCACCAGGGGTTCGGATAGATCAGTTCGGGTGTTCTTAATTTAGGGTGGCGTAGAATATCGATTTTAATTTGGGTTATATTTTAAAATTACCAGTTCGGGTCGTTTTAAAATACTTGTACGGCCTATGGCATGAACATAGGCTATACAATTCCTTTGTAAAAATCAATTTTACATTTTAATTTGTGACAACTTGAAACACCTTTCAATCACTCGACCGATTAATTTTAAATACCCTATTTAATCTAAGTTGGTCGTGTCGCAAATTTATTTTAATTAATAACTTTTATTAATTACGGTTTTCAAATTAACTTTTAATTTTTTGAAAAACCAATTTTGATTTTAGTATTTGAAAATAAACTGTTTATTTTAATTACCTATCCAATACTTAATAAACCTTTTATTAAAATTGTCGTTTTAATGATCGTGTATTAGTTATTAATTTTATGGCGTAATAAACATCTCATGGCAAAACACAAAATAAATAAATAAATATGCAATTCCGGGTTCATAATATGTTCGGTTCGTTCGAGCCCAAGAACGTGAACCGAGCCCATTAAGTGTAGCACAAACCCTTTTGTGCTCCCACTTAATCTTGGATCCAATCCTAAAAAAAACTTCCTTTTTTTTGTTTGTTTAAATTTCCGATTGGAAAAATTTAATGAGTTCTTTTTTTTAAAAAAAAATATATCGCTTTCATATTAAAATCATTATTTCAATATTTCCAACTTTTTAATTTATTTAACCGCGTAGCTAAAAAAAACTAATTTAGTACGCGTGTCATAAAAAAAAATTCTAAACCCGGATTTGCATAGTACGATCATTAAGCTAAACGAAATAGGTTAAGGCCAAAAATTATTTTGTCAAAGTGGACTTTGACAAGTGTTCATGTTTGGCTTTAATAAAAATTTGCCTATAACTATTATACATGACAAATTCCTATGCCAAATCTACTCGATTTTAAGCATGCAATTCTATAAACTACTTTATCAAAAATAAACCTACTTTGATTTGTAAGGTGGCTCTGATACCACTGTTGGAATTTTTCGTGTAACTTTTAGAAAATAATTTTTACTCAATTTGTCAAACAAGCTGAGCGCAGCGGAAAACATGTACACGAGGTTCGGTTCTAAACCGATTCCACCAGTGATCTCATTACAATCAAAATAGGTTAAAATAAAATAAAGAATCGTGACATCCAAAAAGACACCTTGGTTCAACGAACGATCTCGCTAGATGATCGTTGACCACGAAATCATATTTGTTCGTTTGAAACAATTTCAAACGAAACCTTTAAACTAAGAAAAATAAAGTTCAAAAACTTTACTTACCTTTTTGCGTAATCGAAGAAACAAAAACTTTGGTTGCACTTCACGGTTGAGAAAGAAATTAACAAAAGATTTTTACCACTCCTTTTGTCGTCAATTGAGAACAAGTATGCCTTCTCAATTCCTTTTGCTTTTGTTTCCTTTTACACACCATTGAAGGAAACGTCCAGAAGCATGAACTTTTAAATTGAGACTCCAAAAAAATAGAGATCAATTATTCAATCTCAATATATAAATTTTCGTATATATATTTTATTTTGAGAGTTTAATTTGAGAATGAGTAGTAAATCCTTTTTCTTTTCAAATTAAAGATATACAAGGATTAGGAACTGTAATCTAATCACAACTCCTCCATAATTATCTCATAATTAAATAATATCTCTCATTATTATTAATTATCTAATAACTAACAATATGGATATACATATTTATTTATCTAGTATTAATTATAATTAACAAATTAATTATAATATTAATCCGTCTCTCCGTAATTATTCTTAATAATTACCCGTTTCTTTTATTACGCTTTTATTTCGTGATCCGGTGATTAACAATTAAAACACCGTTACATGTTCGTTGCCCAAAGTGTAAGTAACTCTTTGGGTCGTACCTTGACGGCAACATTGAATTATAATCGACAATTGAACATTATATCCAACACATTCTCCTTTTACCATACCTAGAATCCATTATTTACCTGTATTTTAAATCACAAAGAATAGAAAAAGATCATCTGCAGATGTAATCGAAAGTGATTCACCAGTAAAATTCTTATGAAATCTCTTTCTGTAATGCAGTTCGTTCTTGGAATTTAAATAGTGGAACAAATTAAAACAAGATTAACAGAATAATAAGCAATGACAGTTACAGACTGACCTCTTTAGTGAATGTTCTAGTTTCAGATTCAAATGACACAAGCAGAAGGCGAAGACGATCGGGTGTGAGATGTCGAGTTGATGATCAACGGCAGCCGGTGGAGGCGAATTAGCGGCGTGATCTCTCCCCTTCTGAAAAGTTGAAAAGGAGTTTGACTCTTAAATATTGACGCAACTTTCAAGACAATCAAGACCAAAGGTAATGGGCTCGTGGTTGGTGGCTTTATAGCCCATGGCATTTAGATGTGCGATAACGCTTTCACTAATAGGTTCTGGGTTCGATTCCCATATAAGAGGTTTTTTCCCATATTTATTGGTTTCTTCTTGAATTGTATATAGGTATTATGCCTAGTTGAGATGGATATGATTGAGTGGTTCCGCTGGTGACACGATGATACCCCAGTGGTCCGTCAGTTATCCAAAATTTGTCATTCAAAAAAAAAAAAAAAGGGCTCGTGGTTGGCATCACCTCACCACACGTAACCACGAGGCCAGCACCGCCCCTTGAAAATCTTTCAGGTCAGGAAATTCGGTACTGCTACCCGGTACCATTTGGTCATCCCTGATCACGAGTACCGTATGGACAACAACGATATCGTAAAACTTTATTTGTTGATTTTCTTCACCTTTTCGTGATTTCTTTTTTAGTTTCAGGGGTAGGGGTGAACTCGGTGCCAACCGATACCAAATCGGTACTGGTACCGAAAATACCGGTTACGGTACCGGTATATGAAAGTAAAAACCGGTATAAAGAACGCCAAAAATCTATACCGAATTGGTACTTAAGATCTATTGGTTCGAGAATTCGATACCTGTCCCCAGTACCATTTGCTCATCTCTGACCACGGGTTTCATACGAACAACATAATTGTCATACAACTTTTTGATTGATTTTCTTTCAGTTATTTTTTAACGTTTTATATTCTATATTTTTTTTAATTTTTGTCAGCAGTTTTGTGTGCAACGCGCTTGGAAGTATACCTAGATCTCTTGACTAACAAACATATCTTGTCAAGAGGGAGTCGATTGATAAATTGAGCAACCACCGATCCTTGATTTTTAAAATTAGAAAAACAGGAACTCATGGTGTAGTTTACTATTTTTGAATGGTTTTAAAGAAACTAAGATAAAAAAATAAAAGTACAAAATCTAATATTATTTTCAAATCATTACATCCTAAAAGTATGTTATATATATATATATGTTAAAAAATAAATAAATAAATAAGTAGGCGAGTTTCAACGTTTTGTAGTTTTTATTTGACCATTCACTCGTATTCACACAAGAATGGAATAAATCACATAGGTACTTTTAAGGTTAAAAATTCAATTACATAATAATCTCTCGCATTATGTTTTATCACAACTAATCAACTAAACTAGTTATCGGATGTTGTATACGAGTTTTCAAACATATTTCCAAACATTCCAGAATTTTTTTGCAGAAATAGGTGTTTTAGGCCAGAAAAGAGTACCATTAGGTGGTCACCAACATTGTTTTCATATATAGGTAAGTTGCACATTCATTCAGTGACCTTCAAGAGAATTTTCTGCAAAAAGTTAGAGGTTCTGCAAAAGCTGCACATTGTCGGGAAAGTCGTTGTTTCAAAGTACAATCTTGCTGAAAGTCGCTGATTCATTCTACAACCTTGCTGAAGGTTGCTGTTTCATTCTACAACATTGCTGAAGGTTGCTGTTTCATTCTACAACCTTGCTGAAGGTTGCTGTTTCATTCTACAACCTTGCTGAAGGTCGCTGAATCATTCTACAACCTTCATAAAAGTCCAGCCTGCATCATATAAAGTATGTATGTAGAGTCAATTAATATCAAGTATGTTTCGACACTTGTTACGTACGCTCGTTACGATACGGACCTACGCAGGTCCGTATCGTCCGTAATCAGCGTAGGTCCGTATCGTCCGTAACGAGCGTACGTAACGAGTGTCGAAACGTAGGTAGTCGTTAATATATAATATTTTTATTATTTGTCGACGTCGTCTGTAACGAGCGTTGGTCCGTATCGAGCGTCGAAACGTAGGTTGTCGTTAATATATAATATTTTTATTATTTAGTCGACGTCGTCCGTAACGAGCGTAGGTCCGTATCGAGCGTCGAAACTTAACTAGTCGTTAAGATATAATATTTTTATTATTTCGTCGACGTCGTCCGTAACGAGCGTAGGTCCGTATCGAGCGTCGAAACGTAGGTAGTCGTTAATATATAATATTTTTATTATTTAGTCGTCATCGTCTGTAACGAGCGTACGTAACGAGTGTCGAAACGTAGGTAGTCGTTAATATATAATATTTTTATTATTTGTCGACGTCGTCCGTAACGAGCGTAGGTCCGTATCGAGCGTCGAAACGTAGGTAGTCGTTAATATATAATATTTTTATTATTTAGTCGACGTCGTCCGTAACGAGCGTATGTCCGTATCGACTAGTTATGTTTCGACTAGTTAAAAATATTAAGTTTCGACGTCGACTAAATAATAAAAATATTATATATTAACGACTAGTTAAGTTTCGACGCTCGATACGGACCTACGCTCGTTACGTACGACGTCGACAAATAATAAAAATATTATATATTAATGACTACCTACGTTTCGACACTCGTTACGGACGATACGGACCTACGCTGATTACGGACGATACGGACCTGCGTAGGTCCGTATCGTAACGAGCGTACGTAACGAGTGTCGAAACATACTTGATATTAATTGACTCTACATACATACTTTATATGATGCAGGCTGGACTTTTATGAAGGTTGTAGAATGATTCAGCGACCTTTAGCAAGGTTGTAGAATGAAACAGCAACCTTCAGCAAGGTTGTAGAATGAAACAGCAACATTCAGCAAGGTTGTAGAATGAATCAGCGACCTTCAGCAAGATTGTACTTTGAAACAGCGACTTTCCCGACAATGTGCAGCTTTTGCAGAACCTCTAACTTTTTGCAGAAATTTCTCTTGAAGGTCGCTGAATGAATGTGCAACTTACCTAGATATGAAAACAATGTTGGTGACCACCTAATGGCACTCTTTTCAGGCCTAAAACACCTATTTCTGCAAAAAATTCAACATTCCATAAGTAGTTTATGCTAGGGAAGTAAACAGCTTATAGATATTAAGTAATTACAACCCAAGTCACTTGATCATCTTAGTTCTACAGGATAGCAGCAAAAAAAAAAAAAAATCCTTGACTAAGTTTATAAGTGCTAGAACTTACAAAATTAACAATTCCACGTTGTACTAGCAAAAAACTTGGGACCTGAAAGTACAACAAAGAAGAACAATGACAGTCGGCATTTTAATTTTAACCATCACATGTAGGTATAGGGGAAACCAAGAACTTACCATTTGCTAAGAAGACGGCTGCAACGTTGTAGCAAGCTCATGAAAGTAGACGCTTGAACGCCTTTGATTTTCACCACACTGAATCTTCACACAATCTGTTATTTTACTAACGGCAATGTCAGCCTCTGCACATAGACTAGAAAAACGTTGTTGAATCTTAGCCCTATTTGATGCAGGCAGCTTTCTCAATAGACCTTCAATCTCTTTCTTTGGTTTATGGCTCTCCACAGGTGTCTTTACTCGCTTCAGGTGATCCATGTTGGCCTTGGAGTTATCCTCTGTTTTCTCTATAAGCGCATGTAATTTAGCCATAGTGTTCTGTGCTTGAACCTCCTGCATGAAAATCATAGAACTCATACAAAACATGAGTACACTCTCCATTTATTATCATAAATTCCCAAACTTAAACATCTAATACATGTCACATTGGTAGTTTTAGGACATAGCAGGATTGCTTGACTCACAAGTCTTTTTCTCAATACTTTTATCAGTTATCTAGAGTTGTGATTTTAGTTTGCCAGCAAAATTAAAAAAATCAGTATGCTCTCTATTTTTTGAGAAAAAAAGATGCTAACTTAAAACTACAAATGTAAAGTGTGTTGTGATTTTGCACAGAATGACGAGTTTAGTACATTGCCAAAATGGATGAAAATTAAATCGTGTTGCTATCCTGCAAGAAGAAAAACATTGCATGGACATAAGAACTGAACTAACATGTTATCAGACGAGGCCTTACAGTTAAACCATTAAGAAATGAAGTCAATACATCATCATCATCATCCCATACTCAGACGAGGCCATACAGTTAAACCATTAAGAAATGAAGTCAATACATCATCATCATCATCATCATCATCATCATCATCCCATACTCAGTAAATCCCACTAATAGCAAAGCTAAGGTAAGGGTCTGAGGAGGGAAAGATGTAGACAACCTTACCTCTATCCCATAGGAATAGAGAGGCTGCTTCCAGTGAGACCCCGGCTCGATAACCGTCCCTCGCTTTTTAACGTTATTTTCACGAAATTCGTAAAATAACGTTACAATTAGTGCACTTTCACTTTTTCCCCTGAGGGCCCACACACACACACACACACACACACACACATATATATATATATATATGTATATATAGGTAGAGGATCCTGTAAAAAGTGCTCAAAGTGTGAGAAGTGTGAGAAATGTATTATAACACTATATATAATACTATATAATACCATATAAACACCGTATAACAATATGTAACACCATATAATACCATATAACACCATGTAACACTATATATCATTATATAACAAATATAACACTATAGGTTGTCTGATAACATGTCTATGATAGATGTGTAGTGTTATATTTGTTATATAATGATATATAGTGTTACATAGTGTTATATGGTATTATATGGTGTTACATATTGTCATACGGTGTTTATATGGTGTTATATAGTATTATATATAGTGTTATAATACACTTCTCACACTTTTCACACTTTAGGCCCTTTTTACACTATCCTTACCCTATATATATATTATATATATATATATATATATATATATTATGCGCATACCGTAAGTGGGGCGTAATGAAGTCAATATATAAAGAGTTTAATAGATACTATACTAGGTTATAACCCGTGAATACTCACGGGTTGTTAATCTATCTTTCTAAACAAAAAAATATATACATATATATTGATAAACGAAAAAATGGATGATGAATAAGGTGTATAAATAAATGAGATGTGTATACTTCTGATATAAATGATTTATGTTAGTTATGAAAAACGGACTGTAGGGATAAAATTATAATGGCAATCTAAATTTAAAATACTAAAAAAACAAACGCATTGTACCACAAACGTAAAAAAAGGGGATCGAAAAGTAAATGTAAGATATATGTCTTTTCGGGTTTTAAATAAAAACTGAAAGTCTATTACTATAGCGCTTCTGATTGCTGGAGTTTCGTAACCAATAACTTGGAATTCGTTTTAGACCAGTTGAAAAAACAATCGTCACCTAAGGAAATATGTTCAGCTTCAAGTATATCATGCCATCCAACAACACCGTACCTATGGTTGATAAAATATGAAAAAAATTGTTAGTAATACATATAAAAATAGGGTAAAAGATACATAATAAATAAGATAATAAATTGATTGACAAACCTTCTTTGACCATCAATATTGTGTGTACGAAGATTCTTAACCCAAGTATTTCCTTTAATAACTTTGATCTTTACTTCAGAAAACTCATTTAAACCACTTAAGTCAGTAATCAATTTCGGAAGAATCTACATTTTGTAAGAACATTAAAAATATGTAAATGTTATTAAATGAAAAACACTAAAAATTAACAAAAAATAAACAGAAAACAGCATAGTATAATACCAATTCATTAGTTACTGTCATGGCAAAAAAAGAATAGTTAAGATCGTCACTAACTTGTCGATAACCTTCCACATTGCTAATATGTTCATATTCTGTGTAACACCTCGAATTTTTGTGTCCAATGATGTGTTAACACGTGTCATTTGTTTACACGTGGCATCTATAATAAATAAAGGACTAATTTTGACAAACCTTGAAAGTATGTAAATTCGAGGGTTATAAAAGTCAACAAGGGTAAATATACTGTATAGTATCCCTAAATAATGCTTAAACCTTCAAACGAATAATTTATAGATCGTACAAAAAAATAAAACGCGGAAGAAAGTGAGAGATTACAAACTACAGGGGTTAACTGTGTCAACATGTTTAATAATACCTCTGAGTGACCCTTTAACGTTCCCAAGACTTTGTAACGGTATTATACCCTCACTAAAATAATATATATGAATTTCGCGAAGTTTCGATATGAAACGAGAAAGTTGCGATCGAATTCGTAGAAGAAGGGTTAAAAGCGTCAACAGTGAAAGTTAAGGCTTTCCAATATAATTAATAAATAAACCGGGGACTTAATAATGCGGGTAATTAACACGAGGCCCCTATCGGTAAATAACCGAGGGCCAAACCGCAAAGTTACCCCTTCAAATCCGAAAGGTCAGGCAAATCATTACGAAAGATTTCGTTATTAATGGCCCGATTCTGATAATCATGACAAAAGATTTAAAAATTCAGAAAATATAACCTTAGGCGACCCGCGTGAAGTTTCAACATAAGTTGAGGCGGGCCGCGAGCCTCCCTTATAACTCGCCTGATTTCTTAACTTTAGGCGACCCGCGTTAAAAAGCATGGGATCTCCCATGCGGGCCGCGTAAAGTGCCCAGATGCAGAAAAATGGTAACTACTTGGCTTTTGGAACTTGTGAACGATTATGCATGTAATTATGGGGCATGGGCACCCTACAAATGACCCATACGTTTAGGGGACAACTACCCATCAGCTCTGGACTGATAGTAGAGCTTGTAATGATCATAAGTGGCCTTCTTTGGCTATAAATAGCCACTTCTTGTGCATTACCAATCACACAACTCAAAAACACTTATATCTGATCATTCAAGAGCTCTCTAGCTTTCCCTTCTGTTCTCTCATCAAGAGTTAACTTCTGTAAGTCGTTCATAACCATTTTGGTTTCACATTTCCATAGTTATAGCCTAAAAACGCAACCGTCGTAACTAACGGTTGTCATTGCAATATCTTGCAAATGGTTCAGTCTTATGACGAATCAAAAATGGTTATGAGTTGGTATTTATGTGGGTATTAAACCTCTAAAATGGTTCCCCCTGATCACCACTCTAACTATGTCAATTATCGAGTCAAACGTGCGGTTAAAAAGTCAACAGAAAGCTATTTTAGCGATTTATGCATAATCTGTAATATATATGTTATGGAACCTGTTTTGACAATCATAAAACATGATAATAAGTATATAAACCTGTTTGCGCTCGTTTGAATCGATCATTTACTATATAGAACCGGTTCGGAGCCGAAAGTCGCAAAAGTTTGACTTTTGCTTTGACTTCAGTTCTGACCCGTTTTAGTGAGGTATGAATATACCTTAGGACTCTATTAGGACCAGGTCACATGTTGGTATACGCCTCTGTGGTCGGTTCATGAGTTATCCAAGTCTTTAGCGCATTTCCGTCATTCGCCTAAAAGTTGACCGTAACGGCCTTTTAAAATTAAAACGAGTATTTCGGACACGTGAACGGACCAAAACCTTGCTTGTTAAATTATAAGCATGTCCCTAAAGTTTCACGTCAATCCGAGGTCTAGAATGAGAGTTATGCTAAAAGGCGCACTTTTGAGAAAGTTTTGTAATTAACGGCGCAATTAGCATAACGCCCATCTAACCCAAGTTTTCGTCACCAAAACTTTTACCCACTGTGGTAAAATAATATTTTGGGAATTTTAAAGATTTTTAATAATTTTTACCTTGCTCATAACCTGCGGTTATGGCTACGGTTCGGTAAATACCGAATATGCCCTTTTTGACCAAAACGGGAGTTCTACAAGGTCTTTTGACCCGATTCCAATTGCCACTGGTTTTAAATAATAAATAAAGTATTTTAAGCTTTATAAGCTGTTCGGGAAACTCAGATTTCCTGTAGAACTCGAAAATCCCTTTTAAAGTCTTTAAAATGACCGAAAAGCCCCTACGGGGCATAATATTAACTTAAACTCGTTACGGGCATTACGGAAGGTATCCTACTGATACCAAAATACTTTTAAGGCATATTGACTTAGGAAATAAGCGTACGACTCTTATGGTTAACCGTTTCGCCTATTTGCGCACACGGTACGGCCCACGGAACTAGTTTTCGTGCAATAGCCGATATGGGTCAAAGTATACTATTTGAACCCCAAAATCCAGAGTATGAACTATAAACCCATATAAAACAAGTCTCTGAACTTGTTGGGTCCAAATCATACTCCATTCTCGGTTTTCGCCTTTTCGTGCGAATTAACCATATCTATATATCGGAATCAACCGGTTTAAGCTACGGCTAATACAAGGACCGTTAGGATTCTAAGAGGTTAATTAAAACCTTCGTTCCAGATTAGGAGCCCCAGTAAAAGCTATCGGTGACTTGATCTAAATTAAGGATTAATACTTGCAAAGGTAAATACTTTTGACTTATTTCCCCTATATGGGCTTGGGTTACGGTATATTAATACCGCTTGATTGAGCATTATATACTTCCATCGCTTAGGTGGTTAATTGATTAAATATGATTGGCTCATTTAAACAGTTTTGTTGCTTATAAGCCTTTGGGGGGTTTAATGACCGTTGTCCCGGATATCCTCGGCATCATTTTACGAAATGGCCACGACCATCGACATCCCGGTGTAGGCGTACACCCGGTATAAAGTGTCGACATTAAAACTAAAAGACGTAGCCGTTGGTTTCTGTACTACGGTTTTACGCAAACGTGGTGTGTCTATAAATCTTTAACCCGGCACGACCCGGGCTACTGAACGCATAAAAGAACATGTAAAACGTTCACAAGATCATTATGAATTTTCCCAAGTTATAAAAGAGTTTGTGCCTAGTGCATTCAAATCAATTTTTATAAACATTTTCAAATGTGTCAGTTGAATGTATTTACCAGTGTAAACTGACGTATTTTCCCCAAAAAGATTAAGTGCAGGTATCTAAACGTAATTGGCTGGTATTAGCTCCCTAGCGTCGGGATAAGCCTCGCAAGCTTGATTGCAGTATCTAATGGAACAATACTTTACCTTTATTTACGATCCACTGTGGATATTCAACTCTGTAATACATTGATATTATGATCAGAGGTTGAAATTTATATATTTATCTTATGCTTCCGCTGTGCATTATATAATTGTGTGGTTTGACTATATTGTTGCCAACATCGTCACGGTAATCCCCCACCGGGCCCACCGGTGAGACACGTGGAAATCGGGGTGTGACAGGTTGGTATCAGAGCCAACATTGAGTGAATTAAACACTACCCTATTGTGTTTAATCTCAGTGACACAATTGCACATACTTGAGTCTAGACAATAACTTAGGACAAATTCGGATTATTATTCCTTTTTGTCTTTATTTTCGATTTAATTTTTAATAAGTTTTGGAGCAGGAAAATGCCACCTGTTATATTCCGAGGAAGAGGAAGGGGACGTAGAGGCCGAGGAGAAATCGTGACACATCACGATCAAGAAGCTGGACCATCTGGTACAAGACATCCTTCGATGACACGAAGCGAAGAGCCACAACGGCGAAGAGATCTTTACGAACCAGCGAGGCATTCCACTTCGCACAGCTCGACGCCATCCTACCGGCACTCCTTTGGGCCAGATTCAGAAAATAATCCCAACAACCCACAACCTTCCTTCATACCTCTACAACGTTCGGTTTCGCACCGAAACTACGACGACCCTAGTCCATACTACGTAGCTCAGTTTAACCCGGCTGACTACATACAGGAACCTTCAGGTTTTGTTCCACTAGGGCCACAAGACCATTTTTCTGAAGATCCCATGGAGGAAGATGAGGATCCGACTGAACCAGCTCGTGGTACGCCCACGCATCCGATAGAAGTATCTGATGGATCTTCATATCATGGTCCGCAGTATCAAGGCCCAGACAGCTTTATGGCCTTGTTTGACCGACATGAGTGGTACAACACACCATCTCATCAGACATCGCAACCGAGACATCCACAGGATCCCTCTGAGGATTCACGCTTTGAGGCAGTTACGCCACCACCTCCGCCACCGGCACAACCAGTTATACCTGATCCGCCGAGGCGTAGGAGGACCAATGCTCGTATGTCTACACGAGGAGGAGGGGGAAACCACTTCAGCACTCCTCGACATTCTAGTAGTAGCCACTATCCGCCACTACATGAAGAAGGACCTTCAAGTCCTATACAGGAAGCGAACTCCGCACCTACTGCACGAAATTCGCCACCATTCGGGTATGACCAACCCATACCAGCTTACACAGGTCCAACGGCTTACAACCCGTTTGAACCGTCACAAGCACAATACAACTACGGCTATGAGCGCGACCCATATGTGGTGTCGGCTAGATATAATGCGCGCTACCCTGACGGAGCACATGGAAACATGGGACCACCGGATTACTCAGCTCATGGGTATCCAATACCTCCCAGACCTCCAGTTCCGCACCAAGCGCCACAACCACGATTCTCTCCTCCTGAACAGGAAGAAATACTCCATCGACTAGATCGTGTGGAGAGAGAGTTCGAGGAAGAGAAGAAAAGCCACCGAGGATTTCTCAAGGGCTTGGCGAACCTACTAAAGGGCAAAAAGAAGAAACGTGACCACTAGCCCTTAATAGTAGTACTACTGTAATTTCTACTTTAAAATAAGTCCCTGCGTGGACAACTTATCGTATTTCAGTCCCTACGTGGACTTATCTTTAGTCCTTGCATGGACACCTACCTTGTTTTAGTCCCTGCGCGGACTTGTCACTTATTTTAAAACCTCTATGGAGGTATGTATTATTTGAAAGACCCGTTTAGGGCAATATGTAATTGTATTTGAAATTTGGAATGTATGTTATGAGTTTTGTTTTAATATATATAAAAATAAATCAAAACCATTCCTTTTACATTGATCTGCCTAAATAAAGAATCTTAAGGGGGTGAAACCTAGCTTGGGGTCTTTTAAGATCAGTCAAGATGGTACGACCTAGCTGAAAAGATTCTGATTCCCTGTTAACCTCTGTACTCATGTTAACATTCATGGCAGATGTGATTCGTTATAATCACGCACGTCATTCTTATACAACAATCCTTTGAGGATTTCAAAACCCAACTAAATGATATATAAATCGTGGGTTAAATCACCAACAAAGGTGATCAATATTATAAAGACATCCATTTAGCGATGCAATGCCTACGGGCCAATATTATAAAGACATCCATTTAGCGATGCAATGCCTACGGGCCAATATTACAAAGACATCCATTAGTGATGCAGTGCCTACGGGCCAGTATTATTAAAACATCCATTAGCGATGTAGTGCCTACGGGCCAGTATTATTAAAACATCCATTAGTGATGTAGTGCCTACGGGCCAATATTATCAAAACATCCATTAGTGATGTAGTGCCTACGGGCCAATATTATCAAAACATCCATTAGTGATGTAGTGCCTACGGGCCAACCATATCAAGACATCCATTAGAGGTGTAGTGCCTATGGGCCATAATAATTGTCTTATAACGACAAAGAACAGTGGTGGTCTATGACTCCCTGTCAGAAAGAGATAAAGAACTACGGTTCAATTCTCTATGCCTTTGATTCTATGAAATCTCGGCTAATATTATAAAACATCATCATGATTAGGCTTTATGCCGCCAATACTATTTATATAGTTAAAATAGGATATATTCAAATCCTAATAATAAATGAAATAAAAAGTTAACCAAATATGGTCTGTGTACCATGGTTGACAAATTGTCATAAAAGACAATCATATAATAATCTCCTAAATTAAAATTTTGTTATCTTCTGTAACAGATTCAAGTTACAAATGGCGGATCCCAATGGTGAGGACAGCCACACGAATGAAGATGACTATGACAATGCGTCAGTACATTTGACAGGCGCGCAACTAAAGGCTCTGATCAACAATGCTGTCCAGGCAGCGATTGATCGTCAAAATACTGAGTCTCAAGGCAGATCTGTGTCAAAACCACACTCTAAACCAAAGACACACTCCAAACCACCCTCTGAACCCAAGAAAGATGACGACAAGCATTCGTCTACTGACCACAGCGTTCACCGCGATAGAGAATATACTGATGCGTCTGGTGCTAAGGGTTGCACCTACAAATACTTTGTATCATGTAAGCCCCGGGAATTTACAGGGGAGAAAGGTGCGGTTGACTGTATAACCTGGCTGGACGAGATGGACACGATTGTGGACATCAGCGGGTGCGCTGAGAGGGACGTGGTTAAGTTTGTGTCCCAGTCATTCAAGGGCGAGGCCCTGGCGTGGTGGAGAGCTCTGGTGCAGGCTTCAGGTAAGTCTGCCTTGTACAAGATGTCATGGGGGGAGTTTATTACCCTCATAAAAGAAAACTACTGCCCTCAGCACGAGGTTGAGAAGATTGAGGCAGATTTTGTCTCACTAGTGATGACAAACCTGGATTGTCAAGCATATCTGACAAGTTTTAACACTATGTCACGCCTGGTGCCATATCTTGTGACACCAGAACCTAGAAGGATTGCCCGTTTCATTGGGGGTTTAGAGCCGGCGATCAAGGCCAGCGTAAAGGCCTCTAGGCCAACGACCTTCAGGTCAGTTACTGACCTCTCCTTGTCTCTTACACTTGATGCTGTCCGTCTGAGGGCACAAAGGAGCAAGGAGGCTGAAAAGCGAAAACGTGAGGATGATACCTCACGGAAGTCTGGGAAAAAGCACCGTGGAAACGGTGAGGGCAAGAGAGGGTCGGAGGCAAAGAAAGAGGGGCAAGCCGATGGAAGACCTTACTGCAAGGTCTGCAAGAAACCTCACTCCGGGAAGTGTAGGTTTGCGTCTGGTTCACAGTCGCAACAAAGGACTCCACCCTGTGGGCTATGCAAGTCCAAGGAGCATAAGACAGTGGAGTGCAAAAAGATAAAGGATGCAACCTGCTTTAATTGCAATGAAAAGGGGCACATAAAGAGTAATTGCCCGAAATATGCCAAGAAGGCAGAAGAGACTAAGAAGACAAATGCGAGAGTTTTTCGCTTGGATGCAAAGGAAGCGGTCAAGGACGACAATGTGCTTACAGGTACTTTTCTCGTAAATAATATATTTGCAAGAGTACTGTTCGATTCTGGCGCTGACAAGTCCTTTGTAGACCAGAAATTTTGCCAACTACTAAATATGCCAATCAAAACCCTTGACGTAAAATACGAAGTAGAGTTAGCAGACGGCACGATAGAAACCGTCTCTACCATTCTAGAAGGATGTGAAATATCCATTAGGAACCATTCTTTTCCTTTATCTCTACTTCCTTTCAAACTTGCGGGTTTTGACATCGTGTTAGGCATGGACTGGTTATCCCACAACCAGGCCCAAATCATTTGCGGCAAGAGGCAAATTGTCTTAAAGACTCCGAGTGGTGAATCTCTTACCATTCGAGGGGACACGCATTACGGATTGCCCGAAGACGTATCTATGCTGAAAGCTTCAAGGTGTTTGAACAGAGGCTGTGTAATTTACATGGCTCAGGTGATTATAGAAGAACCAAAGCCGAAGATCGAGGATCTTCCAGTCATTTCTGAATACCCCGAGGTCTTTCCTGAAGAACTACCTGGTTTGCCACCAGATAGACAAGTGGAATTCAGAATCGACATCATTCCTGGAGCAGCTCCGATAGCAAGAGCACCATACAGACTAGCGCCAACGGAAATGAAAGAACTAAGGACCCAGTTGGATGAACTGCTGGCAAAGGGTTTTATTAGACCTAGTTCATCTCCCTGGGGAGCTCCTGTCCTATTTGTAAAGAAGAAGGACGGATCGATGCGCTTGTGCATCGACTATCGAGAACTAAATAAAGTTACCATAAAGAATAGATATCCTTTGCCAAGGATCGATGATCTGTTCGACCAGCT
This sequence comes from Helianthus annuus, assembly GCF_002127325.2. Lineage (NCBI taxonomy): Eukaryota > Viridiplantae > Streptophyta > Magnoliopsida > Asterales > Asteraceae > Helianthus > Helianthus annuus. The sequence goes on from NC_035449.2 coordinate 12,306,005, forward strand.
GCAAGGAGCAAGCTACTTCTCCAAGATCGACTTAAGGTCGGGTTATCATCAACTAAGGGTCAGAGATGAAGATGTACACAAGACTGCATTTAGGACTCGCTATGGTCATTACGAGTTCCTAGTGATGCCTTTTGGGCTCACAAATGCACCGGCTGCGTTCATGGATCTCATGAATCGCGTTTGCAAGCCATATTTTAG